>NC_137213.1:29369525-29372025 GCF_949987685.1 Ammodytes marinus | reverse complement strand
TATGACTGAGTGTGAATGAATGGAACCTGGAACCCTGTAAAGCGCTTTGAGTCCATAGGGAATAAGGCGCTATATAAATCCAATCCATTATCTGTACATTGGTAAATCCACTCAGCACATTGAAATTAGTTCACCACTTACTTTACATCTCAAAAACCTATATTACTCTCAACATATTATTAATTATTCTTGTTTTCTGTGTCTTATAGACTGAACTACATGATGTCACATGGTAACGCTTTGAGGATGATTACCCAGAATGCTTTGCTGATGAGGTGAGTAAGACAGTTTAAATATGATCATTGTTTTGTGTTTTGTTTTGCCAGTTACAGTTATAAATGAAGATGGAGACACGAAAACCCCAAAATTGCTTTTTTTAAATTTAATTACGATAAAACAACTCATATTTATTCTATTGTAACGTAAAGCTGGGATATATGATTTCTGATTGGACATGAGCTGTACACTTTGACCAATCAGAGCGAGGCTCCGATTCTCTGTTCTTATTGGCTGTTGGGACTGTCCATTCACTTTGGCACGACTTTGTTGGTGTAGCTGTAGACAGAGCGTGTCAGGGAGGGACCATAGGGGAGGGACCAAAGAGAACAAGTGGAGCGGTTGAGGTATTTGGATTCGAATCTCTATCACCAACTGCTATTTTCTCCCCAAATCCTCCACCCCAGCTTTAAAAGACAGCAAATGCCCAAAGCAAAGTTATACTACACAGCACTACAGGGCTCTGTGCGTGTTAATGCTTAAAATATGATAAAATTATTATAATCATAAGAAGAAGAGGTTTGGTTGTGGGGACTTTATAACCTGACCATGTTTAGACCAAAGGTTGAGAAATCCCAGTGAAGCATTAAAACCGGTTCCCTTTAACCGCAGCCGTGTCAAACAGCTCATGACAATATGGAAAGTGAAAGAAGAGGAAGGTGTGTGTGTGTGTGTGTGTGTGTGTGTGTGTGTGTGTGTGTGTGTGTGTGGGTGCGTGTGTGTGTGTGTGTGTGTGTGTGTGTGTGTGTGTGTGTTTAGGTGAGAGAACTAGCATACCACATTTTGTGTGTTTGAATGCTCTGCGAAAAGAGCTGTTTGTATGAGTGCAAGCTGGGTGTGTGTGTGACTGTGTGCGTGTGTGTGTGTGTGTGTGTGTGTGTGTGTGTGTGTGTGTGTGTGTGTGTGTGTGTGCGTGACCTGTGGAGCACAGCTGCTTCCACCAGCACTTACAGCTTTTGTAATTTTTTTAAATTACCCCTCTCTCTGTTTCTCTCTCTCTCTCTCTCTCTCTCTGTCACTATATCTTTCTCTCTCTCTCTCTTTCTGTCACTCTATCTTTCTCACTCTCTCTCTCTCTCCCTCTCTCTCTCTCTCTGACACTCTATCGCTCTCTCTCTTTCTCTTTCTCTCTCTCTCTCTCATTCTCTCTCTCTCTCTCTCTATGTGTCTCTCACTTTCACTTGTGATTCTGCTTTCTCACGCATACAAGAGCTTATTATGCAAGCGTTGAATGCACAATGTATCTCATTTTCTCACTCTCTCAGTCACTATCTTCCCCATTCTTAAAGGTCCATTATACAACATTTACTTAAAGGCCTACTTCACCGGTTGGAATATGAAGGTGTATTGAACTCTGAGATCCTATTTAGTATAAATGTGCAAATAAAATTGAAATTGGATCATCCTAGCCTGAGAAAAGGCAGAAAGAGTGTTTTATGGTCTCACTGTCTAACCCTACAGTTTCCTTCTTGTGACATCACAGTAAGGGTTAGGATTAACAGGACAGCTGGGCCAAGGGAAGACTAAGGGAAGAAAAACCCCATTCATTATATTATAATAGTTATTTTATAATGATAGAACGCTGGTTCCGTATGGGTGAAGTATTCCTTTAAGAATGTATATGGGTGAATGGGTAGCAATGTTACTTGACAAATAAGACTTTCCCCGACTTTCTACTGTTGCCTTTTACATCTAGTACATGTATTTCTATGAAAAGGTATTGGTAGATTTTTCCGCAAGATTCCATTTTTCTGTATCGGTTTTGCCTGTTTCCGTAGCGTATTCCGTAGCGTAGAGTAGATATGTTGCAATCATAACGTTGATCAAACTAAACTAAACTAAACAGTGCAACATAACCTATTTAAAGGCCTATTTCACCGGTGGGAATATGAGAATATGTGACATCACAGAAAGAGAAATGTAGGGTTAGACAGTGAGACCATAAAACACTCTCTTTCTGCCTTTTCTCAGGCTAGGATGAGCCAATTTCAATTTTTTTTTGCACATTTATACTACATAGGATCTCAGAATTCAATACACCTTCATATTCCCGCACTGGTGAAATAGGCTTTTGATCCAACATTGTAACCGACTCATGCTGACGTATAGTGAGAACAAAGCATTGATGCAGTTCCCTTAACCAACACTGGGGGCGCTATTGAGAAGGACTTTCTGAAAGTTACATAAATGCCCCATACTTCCAGTGGCTTCAAAATGTGTGACA
>NC_137213.1:29364525-29367025 GCF_949987685.1 Ammodytes marinus | reverse complement strand
GTTCTGATTGGGCTACTGTCTTGTTTACTTTTGGAACTAGTTTTTGAATTTTTTTCATATAAATTGAAGGAACATACAGTTAATGATGATTTTTTGTTTGTCAGTAAGAATCGCCTTTATTAGTTGTTATTGTCTAGATTTTATCAGCGTCTTGTAACTATAATATTACCCTACTTTTTGTAATAAAAAACAGACAATAAGTTGAACCCTAACCCTAACCCTAACCCTAATAATATACTTTGATTATCTTACTTTTGGAGTTAGGTTTGCATCTTTTAATACAAATTGAAGGAAAATAAAGTAAATGTTAATTTTTTTTTCAGTAAGAATCGCTGTGTATTTTATTATACTTTTTCAACTACAATTGATAGCCATGTGTTTCGATTGGAAGTCGCTGGGCTACTGTATTGTTTACTTTTTGAACTAGGTTTATGTATTTTATTAAAAATTGTAGGGTAACTATTTGTTGCATTTTTTCAGTAAGAATTGCCTTTATTTGTTGTTATTTTGTGGATTTTATTTGTCTTTTTTCAGAATTAATAGCCAACATTTTGTAATAAAAAACAGGCAATAAGTCGGAGTGCTAATATACTTTAGTTTTGTTACTTTTGGAACTAGGTTTGCGTCTTTTAATACAAATTGTAGGGGATATGAACAGTATATGTTACATTTTTTGTCAGTAAGAATTGTCTTTATTGGTTGTTATTTTGTGTATTTTCTTTTCTTTTTCAACTACAATTGATAGCCATGTGTTTCGATTGGAAGTCGCTGGGCTACTGTATTGTTTACTTTTTGAACTAGGTTTACGTCTTTTATTAAACATTGTAGGGTAACTATTTGCTGCATTTTTTCAGTAAGAATTGTCTTTATTCATTGTTATTTTGTGGGTTTTATCATTATTTTTCTACTAGAACTAATAGCCTACATTTTGTAATAAAAACAGGCAATAAGTTGGAGTACTAATATACTTTCGTTATGTTCCGTTGGTGCTGAATAGTGACGAGTTTGCATGACTTGACTTAGTCAGAGCTGGACTTTGAGCGCTCATGTATCATTGTGGTTTTGACACACTGTGTTTGTGTGACTGTGTGTGTGTGTGTGTGTGTTTGTGTGTGTATGTGTGTGTGTGTGTGTGTGTGTGTGTGTGTGTGTGTGTGTGTGTGTCCCTGTGTGTGTGTGTGTATACTTTGCATGCTTGTGTGTGTTAGTGAGAGAGTGTGTTAAAAGGGGGAGTGGTTACGTGTGACTGCTCTCACTCCCTCTCTCACACACACACACACACACACACACACACACACACACACACACACACACACACACACACACACACGTAGAGTGCACAGTCAGCAGGCCTGTAGCTGCTCTGTCACCTGAGGTAAAGAACCAGCCAACTGTTTACTCACTTCCAATCGCTTCAATAACAACTTCTAGTTAACACTCATTCAGAGCAAGCAAGTGGTTCACTGCACATACACACAGACACGCAGCCTATAAAACAAGGGGAATTAAGATACAGAGACCAAGTACATGGGCATACGAATCGCCATTTATTGAGAAGTTAAAGGAATACTTCACCCATACGGAACCAGCGTTCTATCATTATAAAATCACTATTATAATATAATGAATGAGGTTTTTCTTCCCTCAGTCTTCCCTCAGTCTTCCCTTGGCCCAGCTGTCCTGTTAATCCTGACCCTTACTGTGATTTCACAAGAAGGAAACTGTAGGGTTAGACAGTGAGACCATAAAACACTATTTCTGCCTTTTCTCAGGCTAGGATGATCCGGTTTTTCTTTTTTTTGCACATTTATACTAAATAGGATCTCAGAGTTCAATACACCTTCATATTTCCAACCGGTGAAGTCGGCCTTTAATTCAATCCATCGTCTTTCAGGGCGCAGATAAAGTTTTTGAACCATTTGAATAACATACAGTACTACAATATGTAGTGAAGTCGGAAATTTCTGAGTTTCCAGTACAACTGGAACGCACCGTCAGAAGCCGGCTCATGACATACGTCCCGACCAAACGTGATGTGATTGGTTGGCAGATCCAGAGTGGCACTGGGCAGATCCAATAGTTTTAAACTTCAACAGACACCCGCCTCCAAGTGAGTGAACATTTGCCAAATAGAGCACTTCCAGACCCTCTGTACAAATTAAATTAAGTACGATGGTCTGGTAGCACCAGGCTAACAACTGCTACTATCTAACAAGCTTGTTGTCATAAAAAGGGTGTTTTTTTTTAAATGTTTTGCTTCCAAATGTAGAAAAAAATAGCCATTCTATTCCTTGTGCACACATCCCTCTATTGCACAATGTGGACATGTGGTCGTCCAAATAACTCATTCACAGACTAGACCATCTCTGTTTTCGGGAGATACTGAACACCAGTGTCTTTTTGCATGAGTGTGTGTGTGTGTGTGTGTGTGTGTGTGTGTGTGTGTGTGTGTGTGTGTGTGTGTGTGTGTGTGTGTGTGTGTGTGTGTGTGTGAGAGTGA
>NC_137213.1:29344525-29359525 GCF_949987685.1 Ammodytes marinus | reverse complement strand
GCCGACCGACCACGGCAAACGTTTAATTTAACAGTTGAACAGCTGTTTGCTAAACGAAAGGGGCTTACGTCACCTTGTGCATCGCTCTGATTGGTTGTAGTGCTATCCAACTGCGTGCAGTGTCATTTGAAATGCACGAGTAGGAGCCGCCCCTTGAGTTGGAAATTACTATTGATCGTGGCCAGACCCTCTATCGTTCAAGATATCAGGGTCTGGATTTCCAGGCTAAGTCAGATGCACATTTAGCAGGATAAAATTTGATGGCAAACACTTATCTTGAACCTGTGACCTTTGAGACCACAATCCAAAGCACTTTCCAGTACACCACCAGATTTGTGTTATAAGGAGGAGAGGAGGTGATATTTTAAAAGGTAAGACTGAAAGACTTGCCCTGGTCAGACGGAAACGGAGAAACCTAGTGAGACACTAGTTTGTTCAGTGTTTATTTCTCACCATAAAATAAAATTTCACCACATTATTATTTTAAACCGCAATATTCAAATTTGATAATACCTATCACTTTACCTTCAAGTCCCAGTTATTTTATGATAAACCTGTACACAAAACATTTCAGAAAGGATATTGATGATAATCGTATTGACCTCTTAAGATAGAGAAGATGGCATAATCAAATCAACAAGTGTAAAACAACATGTTTGTTCGAATATATGTTACATTGTAGGCTACCCTCTATGCATATGCATACCAATAACTGTGTCAGACACCTGTCAAAAGTAGGGCTGGAGCCTCCATCGATGCAGATCTTCTTTTGAATATTGTGTAGGAAACCCAGATGCATATATGTTGTTATATATTATATGATGTTATATAGTGATGCTAAATGATACCCAAGTGTCTGATAATGACGTACATGCATTTTAGACCCTTAGTGCCAAATTTCCTGGATTGCGTGAAGTTGAACCAAGCAAATTTTCCATGTAAGGTCAATGGTCATGCTGCTACACGGCCTGTCCCTGTCCCTGTAGTCCGCTCAGTGTAACGGGAGGCCAGAGGCCTATTCGCTGTCTGCCTTAGTAGGGCCAAACAGTAGTTTCAGACTGCTAGGGTCGTGAACGCTCACGCAACTGACGCATCAACGTCGTTGCCAAGTGAACAGACAGTCCCACAGCCAATAAGAACGGAGTATCTGAGCCTGCTCTGATTGGTCAAAATTAACATGAGCGGTGGCAATTTTAGGGGGCAGCACACAGAGGCAGGGGGGAGCAAAGTGATGAAAAAATATTTTCAGACTACTTCACCTACATATAGCTGAATGGCTATTATGACAGTTTTGCCAAATATTACAGTGAAAAAATTAGACACTGCAGCATAGGTGAATAATACAATGTATAAAAAAATGTGTATTATTTGGAATGTTGGTTCTCTACAATCATATGAGGTCATCTTTGAGTCATGATTGACATGTGTGCAAAGTTTACCTGCACTTTAAATTCTAAAAATGTCTTACTCCGGGGAGGTCTCGAACGTCATTTTCTTCTCGCAACTCTGTCACCGAGAACTTTGTTCTTTCTTCTCGCGGAGTATGTAACAGGCTTTAAGGGATTGGAGTTTTGAGTCAAAGACAGGTGCACGTGCCAATGGTGTCACCATGGTGACAGAGAGCTAATCAGTGTCAAGTGTAAACAGCTGCTAATCTACACACGTACAGACACTTCTGTCCCCAACCAGATCACACAGACAGAGGTTTTAAATGAACGCATAAGTCTAAACTGCTGCCTGAGGACGACCTAGAGAGAGAATGTATATGAATCAGCTAAAGGACTATGAAGATGTGGAAAAGTAATTATAGTCTTAAGTATGAACAGTAGTGAATTGTTGAACTCTAATAGGAATGTTGTTGAATATTTAAAAATGTCTAGATCAAATTATAATTGAAAGACATGAAAAAAAAATTATGTGTGAAATAGGCCTTCAAAGAGCAGAGTGTTTGCCCCATTTCAACTGTGCCTCTACGAACTGTCTAATAAAGCGGAAAAAAGAAAAAAAGAATCAAGAAAAAAAAGTGAAATTGCCCTTTAATGGGCAGAGTGAGTCACCAAGGTGAGTGTATGTCTTATTGAGGGTCTGTGATCAGGCAGAAATCCCACCTTTTAGAGGCCTCAGAGAGGTCATTTCATCCAAAACGTCACCTCAAACCGCTGCCTCTAACTGACGGACCCTGAGTCTAACTGACAAAATTATTTTATTGTCAGAACCAGAAGAATCTGATGAAGACACAGTGTGAAGATTGTGTCTGTAATGTGAATAATATGAGAACCAGAGCCTTTTAAAGGTGTGGTACAGTCTGCCTTTCTCCAGAAATGTCATGTCTCAGTTATCAAGGCGGCAGTTGGTTGGACACCATTTAGCTTGGAAGCCCAGACCTCCCATTGTGTAAGTCCGATTGCTTCAGTAGTCACATCTATGCGACCGGCAGAATATGTCCTACATTTTGATGTAAAAATTATCCACGTAGGGTTTAATTTGTGGGAGTGAGAGGCAGTTAAGTGGAAGGTTTTGGTGTATTTTTACACCAGTTCTACACTGTAACAGTTGGTTTCCCCAGTCTGCCTCTGAACATTCCGTCCCATCCGGATCCCATTATAAATTTAGAAAGAGGTTGAAAAAAGCTTAAAACTAAAACTGTGTTTGTTCAAAGACAGTTGAAGATTTTAAAAAGTTGAATGAGTTTTTAATAGCTGTAATTAATGTGAATTGTTTAACGTTTGAATGGAGTCTCTAGCTGAAAAAATGCGGGAGGAGATAGGTTTCAAAGCAGAGGAAGTTTTAGCGGTTTGGAATGCTGCTCCTATCCGCTTCAATGTTAAATAATTTTTGTTTAATTGCTATTAATTATGAAGTTATTAATTTTTTTGAAATTTTTGAATGAAAGCAGACATGTGGAAAATGGGCTGAATATGAGGATAGTTGAATATAGTTTGTGGAATGAAGCATGTTGAAGATATGGCCGGCCCTGAAAAGCGGGCGGAATAATAATAATAAGAACTAGAAATGCAATTCCTGAAGAAATTGCGGTGTGAATGCTGCGCTGCTGAACTGAAGCTGATGCTGAATAAACTTCACTGCTGAATGTTGATGAAGAACGAAGGATGAATATATCTGAATGAACAGAATGGTTGAACAATAGAATGTTTGAAAAATGTGGAATATTTGGAAGTTTGAATGGACTTTTCAGATGAATTTATGAATTAATTATGACCTTAAACTATGATAAATGTTATCAGTTCATCTTTGAGTCAGAATCAACATTTTGCAAAATTTGAAGAAAAACCGTGGAAGCGTTCATAAAATACTGCAGTCACAAAAGGCAATGTCACAGTGACCTTTAAATTTGACCTTTGAACTCCTATGAGGTCATTAGTGAGTCATAATCAACATATGTGCACATTTTTAAGAAAATCTGTGTAAGTCTAAAATTAAGCGCCAGCCGGGATTTGAACCGCCGACCTTTGTATTTCAGGGTTAATCGACTATGCACTCTTCCACCCACAGTTAGTATGACTCATGTTCCCAGTCAGACGTCGCCTGGCATTCCCAGCGCTGGCAAATTAAATTTGCTGCGCGTGTTGGTCTGGACACGCTCCGTTGAAGCTTTATCAAGAAAACCAGAAATCTGGCTGGTGGTTTCAATTGGTTCTATCTAATATGGGCGCGCCAGAGCCCTTTATATGGTACTCCGGGGAGGAGGTAACCGGATGACGACAGTGACGTGCATGCAACGTCGAAGCCGTGATAGTAAACATCAAAGATGGCTGCGGATATGTTGTGTGAGTTTGAGACTGCTTTGGCCTCGACCCTTTACGATTTGGAAGACGGCACTCAAATCTTTCATTAGCAAGTAAGTGGAATGTTCTGTTTTGCCGACCGACCACGGCAAACGTTTAATTTAACAGTTGAACAGCTGTTTGCTAAACGAAAGGGGCTTACGTCACCTTGTGCATCGCTCTGATTGGTTGTAGTGCTATCCAACTGCGTGCAGTGTCATTTGAAATGCACGAGTAGGAGCCGCCCCTTGAGTTGGAAATTACTATTGATCGTGGCCAGACCCTCTATCGTTCAAGATATCAGGGTCTGGATTTCCAGGCTAAGTCAGATGCACATTTAGCAGGATAAAATTTGATGGCAAACACTTATCTTGAACCTGTGACCTTTGAGACCACAATCCAAAGCACTTTCCAGTACACCACCAGATTTGTGTTATAAGGAGGAGAGGAGGTGATATTTTAAAAGGTAAGACTGAAAGACTTGCCCTGGTCAGACGGAAACGGAGAAACCTAGTGAGACACTAGTTTGTTCAGTGTTTATTTCTCACCATAAAATAAAATTTCACCACATTATTATTTTAAACCGCAATATTCAAATTTGATAATACCTATCACTTTACCTTCAAGTCCCAGTTATTTTATGATAAACCTGTACACAAAACATTTCAGAAAGGATATTGATGATAATCGTATTGACCTCTTAAGATAGAGAAGATGGCATAATCAAATCAACAAGTGTAAAACAACATGTTTGTTCGAATATATGTTACATTGTAGGCTACCCTCTATGCATATGCATACCAATAACTGTGTCAGACACCTGTCAAAAGTAGGGCTGGAGCCTCCATCGATGCAGATCTTCTTTTGAATATTGTGTAGGAAACCCAGATGCATATATGTTGTTATATATTATATGATGTTATATAGTGATGCTAAATGATACCCAAGTGTCTGATAATGACGTACATGCATTTTAGACCCTTAGTGCCAAATTTCCTGGATTGCGTGAAGTTGAACCAAGCAAATTTTCCATGTAAGGTCAATGGTCATGCTGCTACACGGCCTGTCCCTGTCCCTGTAGTCCGCTCAGTGTAACGGGAGGCCAGAGGCCTATTCGCTGTCTGCCTTAGTAGGGCCAAACAGTAGTTTCAGACTGCTAGGGTCGTGAACGCTCACGCAACTGACGCATCAACGTCGTTGCCAAGTGAACAGACAGTCCCACAGCCAATAAGAACGGAGTATCTGAGCCTGCTCTGATTGGTCAAAATTAACATGAGCGGTGGCAATTTTAGGGGGCAGCACACAGAGGCAGGGGGGAGCAAAGTGATGAAAAAATATTTTCAGACTACTTCACCTACATATAGCTGAATGGCTATTATGACAGTTTTGCCAAATATTACAGTGAAAAAATTAGACACTGCAGCATAGGTGAATAATACAATGTATAAAAAAATGTGTATTATTTGGAATGTTGGTTCTCTACAATCATATGAGGTCATCTTTGAGTCATGATTGACATGTGTGCAAAGTTTACCTGCACTTTAAATTCTAAAAATGTCTTACTCCGGGGAGGTCTCGAACGTCATTTTCTTCTCGCAACTCTGTCACCGAGAACTTTGTTCTTTCTTCTCGCGGAGTATGTAACAGGCTTTAAGGGATTGGAGTTTTGAGTCAAAGACAGGTGCACGTGCCAATGGTGTCACCATGGTGACAGAGAGCTAATCAGTGTCAAGTGTAAACAGCTGCTAATCTACACACGTACAGACACTTCTGTCCCCAACCAGATCACACAGACAGAGGTTTTAAATGAACGCATAAGTCTAAACTGCTGCCTGAGGACGACCTAGAGAGAGAATGTATATGAATCAGCTAAAGGACTATGAAGATGTGGAAAAGTAATTATAGTCTTAAGTATGAACAGTAGTGAATTGTTGAACTCTAATAGGAATGTTGTTGAATATTTAAAAATGTCTAGATCAAATTATAATTGAAAGACATGAAAAAAAAATTATGTGTGAAATAGGCCTTCAAAGAGCAGAGTGTTTGCCCCATTTCAACTGTGCCTCTACGAACTGTCTAATAAAGCGGAAAAAAGAAAAAAAGAATCAAGAAAAAAAAGTGAAATTGCCCTTTAATGGGCAGAGTGAGTCACCAAGGTGAGTGTATGTCTTATTGAGGGTCTGTGATCAGGCAGAAATCCCACCTTTTAGAGGCCTCAGAGAGGTCATTTCATCCAAAACGTCACCTCAAACCGCTGCCTCTAACTGACGGACCCTGAGTCTAACTGACAAAATTATTTTATTGTCAGAACCAGAAGAATCTGATGAAGACACAGTGTGAAGATTGTGTCTGTAATGTGAATAATATGAGAACCAGAGCCTTTTAAAGGTGTGGTACAGTCTGCCTTTCTCCAGAAATGTCATGTCTCAGTTATCAAGGCGGCAGTTGGTTGGACACCATTTAGCTTGGAAGCCCAGACCTCCCATTGTGTAAGTCCGATTGCTTCAGTAGTCACATCTATGCGACCGGCAGAATATGTCCTACATTTTGATGTAAAAATTATCCACGTAGGGTTTAATTTGTGGGAGTGAGAGGCAGTTAAGTGGAAGGTTTTGGTGTATTTTTACACCAGTTCTACACTGTAACAGTTGGTTTCCCCAGTCTGCCTCTGAACATTCCGTCCCATCCGGATCCCATTATAAATTTAGAAAGAGGTTGAAAAAAGCTTAAAACTAAAACTGTGTTTGTTCAAAGACAGTTGAAGATTTTAAAAAGTTGAATGAGTTTTTAATAGCTGTAATTAATGTGAATTGTTTAACGTTTGAATGGAGTCTCTAGCTGAAAAAATGCGGGAGGAGATAGGTTTCAAAGCAGAGGAAGTTTTAGCGGTTTGGAATGCTGCTCCTATCCGCTTCAATGTTAAATAATTTTTGTTTAATTGCTATTAATTATGAAGTTATTAATTTTTTTGAAATTTTTGAATGAAAGCAGACATGTGGAAAATGGGCTGAATATGAGGATAGTTGAATATAGTTTGTGGAATGAAGCATGTTGAAGATATGGCCGGCCCTGAAAAGCGGGCGGAATAATAATAATAAGAACTAGAAATGCAATTCCTGAAGAAATTGCGGTGTGAATGCTGCGATGCTGAATAAACTTCACTGCTGAATGTTGATGAAGAACAAAGGATGAATATATCTGAATGAATAGAATGATTGAATAATACAATTTGACCTACAATTTGATGAATTATGACCTTGAAACTTGACCTTTGACCTCTAAACTCCTCTGGGGTTATAATTGAGTCATAATAAACATTTGTGCAAAGTTAGAAGAAAATCCGTGTAAGTCTAAATTTTGCGGTAACTGGGACTTGAACCACCAACTTTAAGCTCCGGGTTTTAAAAAAATAAAATAAATAAATAAAAATATAGATATGCCTAATGTGTCATATGCACTTACCACGAGACATGTTCCCCTTCACACAAAGATTTAAGGTGAAAATGTCATTCCCTAATTAGGATTCCAACCTGTGATCTTCAGACTGCGAGACCTAGGCTTAAACCACTAAGCCACCAAACTTGTTGAGTCTAACAGAGCAGGTCACATCTATAAAGAGAACTCTATATTCCTATGGCGCGGTGGTGAGCTAATCAGGGCCAATTGGTAACAGCTGTGGTCCCTCTCCACCTTTAGAGCTGAGCGAAACGCATCCTTCAAACTTCTGCCTCTCACACGCAAACCGTTTGTCTGACAGACAAAATGAAGATACCGTGAGAATCAGAAGATTCCAAGATATGGATGAAAAACTTAAAACTGTGAAATAGTAATTGAATAGACTTGGAGCTAAAGTACATTGATGGCTTGATGGAGGGCTCGTCTGAGGACGACCTAGAGAGAGAATGTATATGAATCAGCTAAAGGACTATGAAGATGTGGAAAAGTAAGAAATAGTCTAAAGTATGAACGGTAGTGAATTGTTGAACTCTAATTGAAACAATGTGGAATATTTAAACATTTCTAGATAAAATTATTATTGAAAGACATGACATTTTTTTTCATGTGTGAAATAGGCCTTCAAAGAGCAGAGTGTTTACCCCATTTCAACTTTGTCTCTCCAAACTGTCTAATAAAGCTTAAAAAAGAAGAAAAAAAATCTAGAAAAAAAGTGAAATTGCCCTTTAATGGGCAGAGTGAGTCACCAAGGTGAGTGTATGTCTTATTGAGGGTCTGTGATCAGGCAGAAATCCCACCTTTTAGAGGCCTCAGAGAGGTCATTTCATCCAAAACCTCACCTCAAACCGCTGCCTCTAACTGACGGACCGTGAGTCTAACTGACAAAATTATTTTATTGTTAGAACCAGAAGAATCTGATGAAGACACAGTGTGAAGATTATGTCTGTAATGTGAAGGATATGAGAAGCAGAGCATTTTAAAGGTGTGGTACAGTCTGCCTTTCTCCAGAAATGTCATGTCTCAGTTATCAAGGCGGCAGTTGGTTGGACACCATTTGGCTTGGAAGCCCAAACCTCCCATTGTGTAGGTCCGATTGCTTCAGTAGTCACATCTATGCGACCGGCAGAATATGTCCTACATTTTGATGTCAAAATTATCCATGTAGGGTTTCATTTGTGGGAATGAGAGGCAGTTATGTGGAAGGTTTTGGTGTATTTTTACACCAGTTCTACACTGTAACAGTTGGTTTCCCCACTCTGCCTCTGAACATTCCGTCCCATCCGGATCCCATTATAAATTTAGAAAGAGGTTGAAAAAAGCTTAAAACTAAAACTGTGTTTGTTCAAAGACAGTTGAAGATTTTAAAAAGTTGAATGAGTTTTTAATAGCTGTAATTAATGTGAATTGTTTAACGTTTGAATGGAGTCTCTAGCTGAAAAAATGCGGGAGGAGATAGGTTTCAAAGCAGAGGAAGTTTTAGCGGTTTGGAATGCTGCTCCTATCCGCTTCAATGTTAAATAATTTTGGTTTAATTGCTTATTAATTATGAAGTTATACATTTTTTTGAAATTTTTTAATGAAAGCAATAATGTGAAAAATGGGCTGAATATGAGGATAGTTGAATATAGTTTGTGGAATGAAGCATGTTGAAGATATGGCCGGGCCTGAAAAGCGGGCGGAAGTAAAATAATAATAACTAGAAATGCAATTCCTGAAGAAATTGCGGTGTGAATGCTGCGCTGCTGAACAGAAGCTGATGCTAAATAAACTTCACTGCTGAATGTTGATGAAGAACGAAGGATGAATATATCTGAATGAATAGAATGATTGAATAATACAATTTATGAAAAATTAATGAAAAATTAATGAAAAATTAATGAATGATGACCTTGAAAGTTGACCTTTGACCTCTAAACTCCTCTGGGGTTATAATTGAGTCATAATAAACATTTGTGCAAAGTTAGAAGAAAATCCGTGTAAGTCTAAATTTAGCGGTAACTGGGGCTTGAACCGCCAACTTTAATTTCAGGGTTAAAAAAAAAAAAAAAAAAAAAAACTCTAGATATGCCTAATGTGTCATATGCACTTACCATGAGACACGTTCCCCTTCACACAAAGATTTGAGGTGACAATTTTATTCCACAAGCTAGATTTGAACCTGTGACCTTTTGATTACAAGACCTGGACTTAAACCACTAAGCCATCAATCTGGTGTTTAAAAATTTATAGAGCAGGTCAAATTTATAGAAAGAACTGTATATTCCTATGGTGTGCGTGTGTGTGTGTGCGTGTGTGTGTGTGTGTGTGTGAGTGTGTCTGTGTGTGTGTGTGTGTGTGTCTTACTGTGCCTCTCCGAACTGTCTAATAAAGCGGAAAAAAGAAAAAAATTATCAAGAAAAAAAAGTGAAATTGCCCTTTAATAGGCAGAGTGAGTCACCAAGGTGAGTGTATGTCTTATTGAGGGTCTTTGATCAGGCAGAAATCCCACCTTTTAGAGGCCTCAGAGAGGTCATTTCTTTCGAAACGTCACCTCAAACCGCTGCCTCTAACTGACGCACCGTGAGTCTAACTGACAAAATTATTTTATTGTTAGAACCAGAAGAATCTGATGAAGACACAGTGTGAAGATTGTGCCTGTAATGTGAAGCATATGAGAACCAGAGCATTTTAAAGGTGTGGTACAGTCTGCCTTTCTCCAGAAATGTCATGTCTCAGTTATCAAGGCGGCAGTTGGTTGGACACCATTTAGCTGGGAAGCCCAAAACTCCCATTGTGTAGGTCCGATCGCTTAAGTAGTCACATCTATGCGACCGGCAGAATATGTCCTACATTTCGATGTCAAAATTATCCACGTAGGGTTTAATTGGTGGGAGTGAGAGGCAGTTAAGTGGAAGGTTTTGGTGTATTTTTACACCAGTTCTACACTGTAACAGTTGGTTCCCCCACTCTGCCTCTGAACATTCCGTCCCATCCGGATCCCATTATAAATTTAGAAAGAGGTTGAAAAAAGCTTAAAACTAAAACTGTGTTTGTTCAAAGACAGTTGAAGATTTTAAAAAGTTGAATGAGTTTTTAATAGCTGTAATTAATGTGAATTGTTTAACGTTTGAATGGAGTCTCTAGCTGAAAAAATGCGGGAGGAGATAGGTTTCAAAGCAGAGGAAGTTTTAGCGGTTTGGAATGCTGCTCCTATCCGCTTCAATGTTAAATAATTTTTGTTTAATTGCTTATTAATTATGAAGTTATTAATTTTTTTGAAATTTTTGAATGAAAGCAATAATGTGAAAAATGGGCTGAATATGAGGATGGTTGAATATAGTTTGTGGAATGAAGCATGTTGAAGATATGGACGTGCATGAATATGGCGGAATAATAATACGGAATAATAAATACGGTGAATATCAATGCTGTGAATGCTTTCAGCATTCACACCAAATACGGTGAATATCAATGCTGTGAATGCTTTCAGCATTCACACCAATAAATACGCAGAATATCAATGCTGTGAATGCTTTCAGCATTCACACCAATAAATACGCAGAATATCAATGCTGTGAATGCTTTCAGCATTCACACCAATAAAATAAACAACTAACATTATTATTGGAAATGCTCTTAATGACAAAAAATGTATTGGAATTTGTTAGAAATGTTGTCAGTAGTTTATATTATAAAACCAAAATGTTCATTCTACTCAAACATATGCCTATAAATAGTAAAACGAGAGACACTGAACATTTGGAGTGGTCTCTTCATTTTTTCCAGAGCTGTATACACTCAACCGGGTCACTTTTCACCCATATTGTGTATATACTATAGGGTTAAAGTTGCTTGATGTAGAATGTATAATTTGTTATGTGTGTGTGTGTGTGTGTGTGTGTGTGTGTGTGTGTGTGTGTGTGTGTGTGTGTGTGTGTGTGTGTGTGTGTGAGAGAGCCCGAGGGATGTAAAGCCGGCTAGATAAACCAAATGTTTGTTTTCCCCGGCAACAGGCAGCCACAATAAGGCACACATACACACACACACACACACACACACACACACACATATACAGTATTCTACACACGCATATACAGTATATACACACACACACACACACACACACACACACACACACACACACACACATCCACCATAAGGCCACAAGGCTTAGAGCAGCAGATATACTGTTTATACATCCAGAGAGATCGGACATATTGACGTGGTCATTACACTCACACACACACACACACACACACACACACACACACACACACACACACACACACACACACACACACATACACACACACATATACTGTACACGCAAGCACACAAACTCACACACACACACACATATACTGTACACGCAAGCACACAAACTCACACACACACACACACACGCACACACACACACACACACACACGCACACACACACACACACACACACGCACACACACACACACACACACACACACACACACACACACACACAAGGCCACCCCTACACAGTGGGAGTAGCCTGGTAATCCAGCCTCAGCAGGGTATTACATCTACTTTATGTGTGTGTGTGTGTGTGTGTGTGTGTGTGTGTGTGTGTGTGTGTGTGTGTGTGTGTGTGTGATGGTATAGTTTAGTGGCTTAGGGAGCAGCTTACACACCGTTGAGAGGATGGTCCCACCTTAGACACTGCTGTCCAACCCGCCATGTTTTAACGCCCTCTGAGTCCTTAACATGATCCCTGCTTCATTGATCTGGTCCACTGTATTTCCTTTTCTCTTTGTGTGTGTGTGTGTGTGTGTGTGTGTGTGTGTGTGTGTGTGTGTGTGTGCGTGTGTGTGTGAGTGTCTGTTTGTGTGTGTGTGTGTGTGTGTGAGCGACTGTGTGTATGTGTGTGTGTGTGTATAATACTGTATGTGTGTATACTGTGTGTGAGTTTGTTTGTCTCTGTGTGTGTGTGTGTGTGTGTGTGTGTGTGTGTGTGTGTGTGTGTGTCTGTTTGTGTCTGTGTGTGTGAGTGTGAGTGTGTGTGTGTGTGTGTGTGTGTGTGTGTGTGTGTGTGTGTGTGTGTCTGTTTGTGTCTGTGTGTGTGTGTGTGAGTGTGTGTGTGTGTGTGTGCCAGCGACTGTGTGTGTATGTGTGTGTGCGTGTGTGCGAGCGAGCGACTGACTGTGTGTGTGTGTGTGTGTGTGTGTGTGTGTGTACTACTGTATGTGTGTATACTGTGTGTGAGTTTGTTTGTGTGTGTGTGTGTGTGTGTGTGTGTGGTCGGTCAGCGTCATATTTTTCATTTTTGTTAAAAGCTAAAAAAAAATATTATTCTTCCAGCTTCAGCATGGGGATGACTCATCCAATAACAACCCATACTGTGCCTTACTACCATGACAACTATCATATTGTGTCAGGGTTGGCCTCTCATGCAAATTATGGTGATGTTACCATCTTTCGCAACAGTTAATTTCACTTTGCCGCCATTTTATTCCCCATTGTACAGCATTGTAATTATCTCTAGACCCTATTAGAAAAATTCTACGCAATTTTTTTTTTATTAATGTTATTCTATAACAGCCAATTATAATTAAATAGGTTGCCCCACTTTGCCCCCTAATAATTATTATTTCATTAAAAAGGTGCTCCGAGGAACTTTCGGTTTGTAATTAACAAAAACTCAAAGTTCCTCGGAGCACCTTTTAAATAGGTGTCCACACTTTCCCTGCGTTCCGAATCGCATACTTTCTACTATTTAGTATGGAAGAAAAAAGATTTAGGATGTCCCGATTCTTGAGGCCAGATTTAGGATGGTTAGAAAGACCCGGATGTCCTACTTCATGCGGCGAAGATTGTTAGTGTTGAAAACTGCATCCTATTTGGGCGATTCTGACCCACAATCCAGTGCGAACCTGAAGTGACCTAAGCCTCCATATGAAAACAAACGGGGATGCGACGGATATAAAAGCAAGAGGCAAGATCAAGGCGCAATGTTATGATGAAATAAGAGAGTAAAGTATGTCCCAATAGTATGCCTACTGCATCCTAACTAGATTATTTTTATCGTCGGATGTAGTATGTAGAATAGAAAAAAGAAAGAGTATGCGATTCAGAACGCAGGGTTTGTTTCAACCTGACTCCATATATATGTAATATGACACCGACGTGCTCCCTGTCACCTGCATATGGCTGTTTTATGACATCATACCAGGAAGTGGAAGTCTAGGGATATTCCTCGAAAGCTGACCAGACCAGTTTGACAGTTGATAGGTAAATAATGGTTTCTCTGTCCTACACACTTGCTCCAGGCATGAGGGGCAACACAGTTTAGTTAAAGGAATACTTCACCCATACGGAACCAGCGTTCTATCATTATAAAATAACTATTATAATATAATGAATGAGGTTTTTCTTCCCTCAGTCTTCCCTCAGTCTTCCCTTGGCCCAGCTGTCCTGTTAATCCTGACCCTTACTGTGATGTCACAAGAAGGAAAATGTAGGGTTAGACAGTGAGACCATAAAACACTCTTTCTGCCTTTTCTCAGGCTATATGATCCGATTTCATTTTTTTTTGCACATTTACACTAAATAGGATCTCCGAGTTCAATACACCTTCATATTCCAACCGGTGAAGTAGGTCTTTAAGTGTTGAAGATAGGAGGCTTTTAAATGTGTCTAAAGGTAGATAGATACACACACCGATAGCAGCAGGCTAACAATCAACATTCACACGAGCCCGGGTCCGCTGCTGGCAGAGGCCCATGGGGGGGACGCCCTACCAACTGAGCTAAGGGCGCCCCCTAGCCAATTATATTTAAACAGGTTGCCACACTTTGTTTCAACCATTTGGCTGTTATATGACATCATACCTGGAAGTGAAATTCTAGGGATATTCCTCGAAAACTGACCAGATTGACAGTTGATAGGTAAACAATGGCAGCACTGTCCCACACACTGAGAGGCACCTATTTGCAGACCCATGGGGAAAGTGGAGCTCCACCGGAAGCCACGCCCCGAACTCATTTCATTGGTCAGAATTGTAACCTACTCTGAATTTGTTATCTTCTTTTTGTTTTACTGCCGGAGTTCACCTAGCGGTGAATAATAATACACAGTTTCCACCGGTTATGGTGCTAGTACACAGTAAAATACGTCAGTTTGTTACGGGTCCCAAGTGGCCAGGACGGTGGTAAAAAGTAGATGTTGAGGTAGAAGATGAATGAAGCAATGAAGCTTTGTGTACATCTTCTGAAATCCGTCTGTTTAATTCACAATTATCACGAGTAGGTCAATCACATACAAATATAAACTCTTGTAAATGAAACACAAAAAGTGCCACCACATTAAAATAAATAACTCATTTTAAAAAGTGCCTATTTCTAGTAGGCCTATCTGTCTAACAAACAATTAGGCATATCTGTGTAACAAATATATAATTATCCTGACTTCCAAAAGCTGCTTGTCTGAGTCATGGTCTGAGTGTGTCTTTTCCTGGCTGAGGACAGAAAGCCATTCTGATACTTGTACTTTACAGTACAATCATTGAATGAAGCTGTCAAATGTACCGGCACTTATAGCTGTCAAATTTACAAATCGTCTTCTAAACCAATGAAATTGAGAGTTCATGGTTTTCCACCAATGAAATGACGTTCGGGGAGGGACAACGCTTTTGACCAATGAACGAATTAACTGAGTTTGGGGCGTACAATTCTGACCAATGAAATTAGTTGAATTTCCGGTGGAGCTCCGTTTTCAATGGTTTCCCCCATGGGTCTGCAAATAGGTACTCTT
>NC_137213.1:29337025-29339525 GCF_949987685.1 Ammodytes marinus | reverse complement strand
ACTACCGTAGATATTCTTCTGGCTTTGGCACGATTAACTTAATTAAGGTGTAAATTACTGCTAATGCATTCTCTTAATCCATTTTGATCCACTGTTGATTGAGACCATTGTTTGTTTGCCTGCTACTGATTTGATTATATACAGCTGCGATCACAAACAACTTTAATGAATGGTTACGAAAGAGATGTGTTGACCTCCTAAAATTGGGTTCTGTGGGGGCGCCCTTAGCTCAGTTGGTAGGGCCCCCCCCCCATGGGCCTCGGTCAGCAGCAGACCCGGGTTCGATTCCAGCCCGCGGTCGTTCTCTGCATGTCACTCCCCTCTATGCCCCATTTCAACTCTGTCTCTACACTATCAATAAAGCATAAAAATGCCAAAAAATATCTTTAAAAAAAAAAGTGGGTTCTGAAAATCCCACATAGACAGGTATTGGGCTGATTGATATTTTGGACAAGATGAATTTAGTGGTGCATCTTTTTACCATTTTTTTTCCACCTGCCCCTGGAGCAGTTTGGGGTTAAGTGTCTTGCTCAAGGACACAATGGTAGAGATGGTGGGCACCGTAGATGTAATAGCGGCCACCACTAGTCAAACCAGAGACCTCATGGTTACTGGGAGGAGGAACCAGAGACCTCATGGTTACTGGGGGGAGGAACCAGAGACCTCATGGTTACTGGGAGGAGGAACCAGATACCTCATGGCTACTGCGAGGAAGAACCAGAGACCTCATGGTTACTGGGAGGAGGAACCAGAGACCTCATGGTTACTGGTCGGCCCCTCTTTCCTTTAGGACATTCTACCACCAAAATGTTCATGTAACAACAATGTGAATGTCTATATTAACTTTTTAATAAGTAATTATTGACGCTGTTTACTGTATTGCCAATGGGGCCCTCTCTCTGCATATTGCCTGCAGCCATATTAAAACGCTGCATTGTTTTCATGTGTCCTTAACACACCGTCCTTGTTTGATCGTGCACCATTCAAACAGGTTGTGTTGTACATCTCTGGCACATTAATTCTTGTGTGGTTATTATAATGACAGCAATAATGGTGTGTAGGCTACAGTGAAGGGCACTTAACAATGTCTCTAATGAGGGTTTTTAATTTTACACAAAGCACGGTTACATTGTCTAGCTTTGAAATTGGGGGTTCTGAATTAAAAAGAATCATAATGGCACAGGCTGGCTGTCCCTGTTTTGCACATCAAAAAGCAGCAGGCGTATCTAACTAGATACATCATTAGTTTAATAATGCAACATTAGGGTTTATTTGAAAGCATAATATGTAAATTGGTTTGTGCTCCCCCTGGCCTTTTGCTGTGACAGTGACAGTGAATGTGACAAAATATTATCCAATCCAATCCAATCCAACTTTATTTATAAAGCGCTTTCGTCAAACCAGAGCAGAGACAAAGTGCTGTACAGGCCTAAAATAAGGTACAATAAAAATAAGTAAAATAAGGTACGATAAAAATAGATAAAAAAATTAATAAAGCTAAGGTAAAAATAATATTTAAAATCACAAAAATAAGGTACAATAAAATAACATCAAAAGTCTCACACTGGGTCGAAAGCCAGCGAGTAAAAATGGGTCTTGAGGTGTTTTTTAAAAGTTGTGATTGAAGGGGCCTGTCTGATTTTGATGGGCAGATTGTTCCACATTTTTGGAGCAGCGATGGGAAAACGCTCTGTCCCCTCTCCCCATTATAACAAGCATCCCGATAACTACACTACAGTTGCTTCTTCATCATCGTAAAAATATTTTTTTTGCATTACAGGTATACGATGTATTCATAAATGTTTACATATGTAAATGTGGTAATATCTAACTGACTAAGTGTACATTTTATTTTTTACGCTTCAGAAGTTGAGATTTTTGGTTCAGAGTATATTGAATAAAAAAAACAAATGTTGAAATAATGTCCGTTAAAGATGGTTGTATAGGAGAAATATACAGATGCAAAAACAGACAAGGTTTAGTCAAATAAACACCCAAATGTAGTATGTACATGTTGGACCTTTGATTTATACTAGTATGAAAGAAGACATGTTATGGAAGCAAAATAGCAAAGAAATCTCTAAATTGACCAGCGCTCAAAAAAATGTATGTTAAATAAAAGTCTCTATATTTCTCTCTTGTGTTCTGTGTCCAGGTGCTGATATAGTAAGATGAGTGAGGGGCGATCCACACACACACACACACACACACACACACACACACACACACACACACACACACTTGGAAACAGACACACACACACACACACACACACACACACTTGGAAACAGACACACACACACACTTGGAAACAGACACACTTACACACACACTTGGAAACAGACACAGACACACATACACACACACACTTGGAAACAGACACACATACACACACACACTTGGAAACAGAAAAACACACACACACACACACACACACACACAGTAGTAATAATAATACATATTCTCCCCTTGTGTCTGTGTGTGCAGGTGCTGATACAGT
>NC_137213.1:29302025-29312025 GCF_949987685.1 Ammodytes marinus | reverse complement strand
GATAGCGGAACCTTGGATGACGCTTCAAATCATCTTCTGAACACAAAAGGACACACCAAACTTCTCCAGCTACTCACAACAAAACTAGAACCATCTGATTCGTGCTCTTCGCCACCTATGGGTGACGATGTGAACTGCAAAGACCATTTGGGTGGCTGTGGGGGGGCCGGTGGGCTAAACAACCACTCAACATCGCTAAAGGAAAAGCACAAAATCCTCCATAGGCTTCTACAGAACAGCACGTCACCTGTGGAGTTGGCTAAGCTAACGGCAGAAGCTACTGGAAAAGATCCAATCGGACAAGAGGCAGAAAACAATATGGCCGCCCAAGGTGAAATGTCTCACGCATCTTTCTAAACACACACACATACACACACACACACACTCACTCACTCACACACACACACACACGCACACACACACACACACACACACACACACACACACACACACACACACACACACACACACACACACTGCATCTCTATTGATATACAGACACAATGAAATGCTGTTCCATGTCTCATATACAGCTCCGGAAAAAAATAAGAGACCAGTCTGGATTTTTCTTAAATCTTCATCTCTACATTACTTAAAGCTGGGGTGGAGGATTTGGGGAGAAAATGGCAGTTGGGATAGAGATTTGAATCCAAATACCTCAACCGCTCCACTTGTTCTCTTTGGTCCCTCCCCCTATGGTCCCTCCCTGACACGCTCTACACCAACAAAGTCGTGCCAAAGTGAATGGACAGTCCCAACAGCCAATAAGAACAGAGAATCGGAGCCTCGCTCTGATTGGTCAAAGTGTCAGCTCATGTTAACTTTGACCAATCAGAAATCATATACCCCAGCTTTAATGAAAATGCTCTTAATGACAAAAAATGTATTGAAATTTGGTAGAAATATTTTCAGTAGTTTATATTATAAAGCCAAAATGTTCATTCTACTCAAACATATGCCTATACAGAGTACAACGAGAGACACTGAACATTTGGAGTGGTCTCTTAATTGTTTCCAGAGCTGTAAATATAAGGCGCTCCTGGATAATTTAACAATTTTGGTTATAGCTACAAATGTGCAATATTTCACCCGTGAAGTTTGCCATGTTCTGCAATGAACTACCGATCTAAATAAAGGGAGAATAAAATTAATGAATTGAGGCGGGTATTTCTAGTTTTATTGTTTATTATATATCTTAATGTTTATTTTACTATGTTATGTGTTGAACTACCTATTTCCTTGTCAAGTGCAAGTGATTGTCAGTGTAATCTAAAAAACTCATATAGCCTAACTTGACACTCCTTATATTATATATTATAGTTTTTTTTCCATGCGGTCTTGATGGTTTTTGAATTTGACCATGTTATGTGATGAACTACCAACCCCCCCCCTTAACCCTGTTGTTATTGTTCCCTTAAGGTGAAGTGTGCATAAAACAGGAGCCGGGGAGTCCCAAGAAGAAAGACAACGCGCTCCTTCGCTACCTGTTGGACCGGGACGATAATGGAATCCTGGACAAAGCGATCAAGATGGAACCCGGGGAAGGACCCAAGATCTCCAACATCAAGACGGAGAAACAGGAACCAGGTTACAACATGGCGGAACAGGTCAGTGTGGTGTTGGTGTTAACGATAAAGTTTTTTTTTTTTTTTTTTTTGGCATTTTCAAGCTTTATTAGACAGTACAGAGTTGAAATGGGGAGACAGAGACAGAGAGAGAGAGAGAGGGGGGGGGGGGATGACCTGCAGTAAAGGTCCACGGGTCGGATTTGAACCCGCGACCACTGCAACGAAGGCCGGAAACGATATGGTATCGTCTAATCCCACATATGTAGTAAACGCTAAATTTCCCACACTAATATTCACAGTGCCATCTACGTTTTGAATAGTATGTATGAACTAGCAGAGATAGCTGATTAAGGCCAGTGTGCTGTTGTTAACGATAATGTTTTAAAGGAATACTTCATCCATACGGAACCGGCGTTCTATCATTATAAAATCACTATTATAATATAATGAATGAGGTTTTTCTTCCCTCAGTCTTCCCTTGGCCCAGCTGTCCTGTTAATCCTAACCCTACATTTTTACTAGGGTGATGTCAGACTAGTAAAAAAATCATCTACGTTTTTCAATGTTATGTATGAACTAGCAGAGATGGCTATTCTAGGCACAATGCCAGAACCTTTCCAAAGTTGAGTATAACATAGTTACCGATGGCAACAGAGGATATTTGATCATACACTGCGTTAACAAAGACATTAGCTCGACATGGCTAAGGTTAGCCACATCGTAAAGGTTGGGACGATATGTCCGTTACATTCCTATTTTAAATGTTGCCCTTGATGTGTCCACTGTGTGTGTGTGTGTGCGCGTGTGTGTGTGCGTGTGTGTGTGTGTGTGCGAGAGAGAGAGAGAGTTTATGTGTGTGTGTGTGTGTGTGTCTGTCTGTCTGTCCGTCTATATGTGTGTGTGTGTGTGTGTGTGTGTCTGTCTGTCTGTCCGTCTATGTGTGTGTGTGTGTGCCTGTCTGTCTGTCTGTCTGTCTGTCCGTCTATGTGCGTGTGTGTGTGTTTGTGTGTGTGTGTGCGTACGTGTGTGTCTGTCCGTCTATGTGTATGTGTGTGTGTGTGTGTGCGTGTGCGTGTGTGTGCGTGTGTGTGTGTGTGTGTGTGTGTGTGTGTGTGTGTCTGTGTGTGTGTGTGTGTGTGTGTGTGCATATCCACTCTGGCCAAACAGAGCTGTGACTGTGTGTCGTACTGTACAGCATCACACATGACCTCATTAGTGCCGGCAGTTTATTTTTAGATCCTCCTCTATTCATCAGCCAAAGGGCCGGAGGAGACCAGTGCTGTGTGTGTGTGTGTGTGTGTGTGTGTGTGTGTGTGTGTGTGTGTGTGTGGGTGTACATGCATGTGTGTGTGTGTGTGTCTGTCTGTGTGTGGGTGTAAGTGTGTGTGTGTGTGTGTGTGTGTGTGTGTGTGTGTGTGTGTGGGTGTCTGTGTGTCTGTGTGTTTGTGTGTGTGTGTCTGTGTGTGTGTGTGTGTGTGTGTGTGTGTGTGTGTGTGTGGTGGGTCAAATTACACTGTAACACTGAAAGGGGGTTTCAGTGTCTTTCAAAGTAATCGTCATAAGTGAATAAGCAAATTTATGTTTCGCCTAATTTTTCTTCTGATGATCATAAATTACATGTTACAGCAAATGAGACCATCAGTGCAAAGAATGCTCATATATGTCCATAGTTCTGCATATTTTGGACCAAGGCCTAGTGCCGCCATCTTGAAAGTGTCATAGTTGGAATGTCATCAGGTGCATTGTTTAAAATTTAGAATTGTTCTTGTCCTTGAAGGCCTCTGTAGCTTCTGTTATTATTCTAAAGGGTTGGGGTTACCCAGGGAGTGTTGCATTCTAGAACTTTCTTGATGATCTCATATTACACACTGCACCTTTAAAAAATTTTCTTATCTTGGTTTCTGAACAAAAAGCTTCCTCCTTTGTTGGTAGAAATATAATTGAATTGCCATCTAAATATATATAAACATTATGGTCCTTCATGTATGGTTCTACTGCACAATGACAAACAAAGAAAATTATATTTTTCTATTCTGATGTTGGTTTATAAAGCACTAAATGGTTTAGCGCCAAAATACATTACTGATCTGCTGATACGTTATGAACCGTCCAGAGCCCTTAGGTCGTCTGGGACAGGTTTACTTACAGTCCCAACAGTTAGGACTAAACGAGGAGAAGCAGCTTTTAGTTTTTATGCACCAAATATCTAGAACAAACTCCCAGAAAACTTGAGGTCTGCTGCAACCCTCAGTTCTTTTAAATCAAGTCTGAAGACTTTTCTGTTTCCATTTTAACCTGTACTTTTTATTTTATTTAAATGTTGTACTTCTTTTCATTCGCTTTTAAATGTCTTCTAATGTGTTTTATGTATTTTAATCTTGCCCCTGTAAAGCACTTTGAGTGGCCTTGTGTTTGAATTGTGCTATAGAAATAAACTTGCCTTGCCTTGCCTTGCCTATTCTCTTCAGACCAGTGAGTTGGAGGACTTGCTAGAGGACCTACAGAGTAACAGCCAGCAGCAGCAGCATCAGTTTGAGGGCCAGCCATCGCTAAGACGACCGGCCTCCTCCTCCTCTTCCTCTGTCTCCGCTCAGCCCGGCTCCTCTGACAAACAGACCATAATAAGCAACATTCTGCAGATGGCCGACAGCAACCACAGCCCAACACACCAGCACCGAGGCTTCAACCCCATCAGCCCTGCAGGTACGATAACAATGCTGTGTTTGCGCAAAAAAAATAAAAAATTTACAGGGACATATTTTGAGATATTTTTGGTCTATTTTGCTTTCATAATATGTCTTCTTTCAAATTATTATAGATGAAAAGTCCAAAAAATACACTAAGGTGTTTATCTGACTATTATTGTACCTGCTGGGCTTTAATCCTATCAGTCCTGCAGGTAGGACCAAAGAAATTTGTATTTTTTTTCAAGCACTGGACATTAAAAAAAAATAAAAAATTGTCTGATTTTTCCTCCGATGATCATTATAATCATGTCAGTCCGCAATCATGCGGTCAGAAAAAATATAGTTTTATAACAAATGAGAAAAACAGAACTAAGCAATTTTTATATCATCTTTATATGGCCAATTTAAACAGACTATCCTGGATCTGCCAAACTCTACTTGTAACTGTTTTAATTAGACTATATTGTACTTTATGCCTTTTAATTGCTGCCACTCTTCACCACTTTGTAAATGTTTCAATTGTTTTTTTTTTCTCTTCTCTTCACTTTTTGTGTATTTGATATATTTGCATTGAATATTTTGTATGTATTGTTGTTTTCAATTTATTTTGAACTCGACATCATTGTAAATGAGGGTCACCCCTCAATTGGTCTCTCGAGGATAAATAAAAGTTAAATGAAAAAAAATGAAATGAAAAAAATATGGAACTTTGAGTCCAGAATAAAGTAATCATTCAAATATTAAAGGTGCAGTGTGTAATATGACATCATCAAGAAAGTTCTAGAATGCAACGCTCCCTGGGTAACCCCAACCCTTTAGAATAATAACAGAAGCTACAGTGGCCTTCAAGGACAAGAACAATTCTAAATTCTAAACAATGCACCTGATGACATTCCAACCAACATGGATTCCTCCATAAGACCTGCCTGCTCAATGTACACAATGTAATATTAATATTTGTAATTCTCCGCTCAGGAGGATAATTCAGATTATTGGCAGAGGTGATTTTACACCAATGAGGACATATTGATGAATGAGGATATTGATTTTAGCTGATAAATTACTTCAAATGTTACACAGTGTCCCTTTAAAAATAAAATAAAACTGTCTTCCTCCCCGTAGGTTTTAATGGCAGCAGGCCTGAGCAGTGTGGTCGTGTCGTGGCCCCCGTCCGGAGAACGTCAGTGGACGGTGGAATCGGCCCGAACCCAAACACCGGGCGGCCATTCCCCCCCCAGCACCGCACCAGCAGCCCATACACGTTACTACAGCAACAGCAGCAGCAGCAGCAGCAGCAGCAGCAGCAAAGCATGATGGGAACTCACCCAGGCATGGCAAACCAGGCTATGGGCAATCCAGGTCTGTTAGGAAATATAACAGTGTCTGTCTGTCTGTCTGTCTGTCTGTCTGTCTGTCTGTCTGTCTGTCTGTCTGTCTGTCTGTCTGTCTGTCTGTCTGTCTGTCTGTCTGTCTGCCTGCCTGTCTGTCTGTCTGTCTGTCTGTCTGTCTGTCTGTCTGTCTGTCTGCTTGTCTGTCTGTCTGTCTGTCTGTCTGCCTAATCTGGAAAATAAATAGTATCTCATCAGTCCTGCCTAAAATTATTGTTAATGTTAATTTCTAATAATCTTCCAAAAGCTTTTCTACTGTCTGTTAGAAACAAAAATGCACAATCCACAAAATACTGTTCATGACTAATGTATCTAATTATGTGATGTGTTTTCATACATACTACATGCAAGCCACAATAAAAGGATGTATGATTAATTTGTAAAATAAAAAATGTCCTTCCCTCTCTGCCTAAAAGTATTGCTGATGACTTCTTTCTACTGTAATTTTTCTAATTATCTGATTTATTTTGTTTTTAAACCAGGTATGCATGGTGGTGGTTCTATGCGCGGAGGCCCCATGCAGCAGGGCTGGTCTCCCCAGGGAGGAGGCCCTATGATGGGCCAGAGTGTGGGAGTGGGGCGCATGGTCCCCAACATGAACACAGCCAGAGGTCATCCCGGAGCCAGAGGAATGGTCAATATGCAGATGATGGGCAACGGTGAGAATTTTGAATTTTTTTTTAAAGGCCGAAAAGCTGAAATTGTTTCATTCAATGGGCTGCTGTGGTGAAGTGTGTAGGGCGGTCGTCCACTGGTTTACAGGGTCGGTTGTTCGATCCCCCGTCTCCCCGTCACATGTCCAAGTGTCCCTGGGCAAAGAGACACTGAACCCCAAATTGCTACCGATAGTTAGCTTGCACCCTGCGTGGTAGCTGCTGCTGCTATCGGTGTGAACGTGTGTGTGATTGGGTGAATGTGTACAAAACAATGTAAAGCGCTTTGGGTCTGTGAAAAACCAGCGAAAAGCGCTATATATAAGTGGAGATCATTTACCATTCATTCATACATACACTTGTGTAAGTGAATTATGGCTGTATCGGCCCCAGATACCAATTTTGGTTTGGAGTGGATCTGATCTCCATGTTTTATCTGCTTCTTTATTTCTGTGTCAGAGATGGAGATGGGTAACCAGGTCTACGCTCAACACCAAGTCCCGCCCAATCAGACGGCACCGTGGCCCGACCGAATCATAACAATGGATCACTATGGAAACCAAAGCAGGTACGGCAATTCACTTCACCCCTAAAGCATACTAACCCTGCGTTCCAAATCGTATACAGCATACTACAGCTGACCATAAAAATAGCTTGTAGTATGTTACAAAATACTGAATATTTCGTCGTAACCTCGCACATTAAACTTGACTCTCTTGCTTATATCCTTTGTATTACTATATGTTCTATCAGTCGATGTGACGTAACTTTCGCTGCGCTGTTGTCTTGTGTAACTGTAAAGATGTTTTACATTTAAAAAAAAATAAAAAATTAACTGAGCAGTTTCCGATGTGGGTTTTTGTCTGGACCCCTTAATTCTTATGTGCCAATAACATCAATAACCCATGTTCCCATGCAGGCCAGCGTACAGCAGTGATGGGATGGGGTGCTGTGTGTCGGGTCATGAGGGCCAGCCTGACGAAGGGGCTCTGCTCAGCCAGCTCTGCTCCGTTCTGAAGGACTATGAAGGACTGGAGGAAATAGACAAGATGCTGGGGATCCCAACCCTGGCCGGACAGGTTAGATACTACACACTGACATTACGAATTAGGTGACACATCATTTGAGCCATATGTCTATCTAATAGATTGTCATTTGGAAAATTCAATAAACAAAGTGTTAAAAAAAGTATAAGAATCAGCTGGTGGGGAACAATAAGAAATCACTATAAAATGTACTGCCCTTTAAGGCAGGGGTCTCCAACCTTTCTTTATCTGAGAGCTACTGAAAAAATGAAAGTGGCCAAGAGCTACTTGCATCTCTTCACTTGTATTCATGTACCTAGCACACATCAGCTGAATTAAGCTACTGTCTGTATGCGTGTGAAACTGCATTACCCAATGCTTATCAAAAATCTTAACTTCATAAAAGGTGTGATATTTTTTCCATATAATAGATGTTGGGTTGGCTGTAAGATTTTTTAGTTTTTAGTAATTCTGAGCCAATCAGAGCAGACTGGGCTTTTTAAAAGGCGTTTCAGACTGACTCTAAAGAGAGGAGATTCATGGCACTGTGTGAGAAATATTAAACGTTTCTTTAGCAGGTCAGCAGGAAAACACTTTCTAGTAATAAACCCAAATTACAATTTTAAACCTTAAAATGAGCATAACGAATATTTTACCTTTAATTCTCCCTGTAGTTGTGTGTTTTTTTGTATAAACTTGTTGTCACTGTAAATAAGGGGAAACTGTGTCTTTTGAGTGAAAATAAAGGTTATTGTAATAAATTCAATGGAAATCATTTCACCCTCCAGAGCCCTCACCCAGACCAGGACCAGTACCTCAGCTCTGACCCGGGCATGAAGCCTCTCCTGTACACCCAGCAGCACTACGGCGCCCCGCCCAGCTATGACTCAGGCTACCACAGTCTGAGCGCTCACATGGGGCCGCAGCAGCAGCAGCGCATGGGCCCCGCCGGTTACCCTCCTATGATGCGCATGCCCGGGACCATGGGGCCCAGGCCGGTCGGGATGAGGCCCAATACAGGGGTCCCACCCCAGCCCAATAACCTCAGACTACAGCTGCAACACAGGCTGCAGTCTCAACTGGTAGGTGGTGACACATTTTATTTTAAATGTTTTATTTTTTTTTAGATATTTTTTACATTGTTTTGACAGTTGAAGATTATAAATATATAGTTGAAATGGGGGTAGAGAGGGGGATGACATGCAGAGAACAAACAAGGAGTACCGCATTAACCCAATAACCTGAAACTACAACTACAGCACAGGCTACAATCACAACTGGTAGGTGGGGACACATTTTTATTATTATTATTTTTTTATATATCATTTTTTTTAATATTTTTTTTTATATATTTTACCTTTTATTGAAAGTTGAAGGTAAAACTATATACAATTTAGTAGAAATGGGGGTATAGAGGGGTTTGGGGGGGGGGGGTGACATATAGAGAACAGCTGTAACAAGGACTGAGCCTCAAATGGTAAGTGCTGTACCCACACCACCTCATCCGGGATTTTCTTGTGTACTCAATATCTCATGAACATGTTGATAGATTTTCTTCAAAGTTTGCATATGGGCCTATCTAATAACACGGGTGAACTGATTGGATTTCGGAGGTCAAAGGTCACCGTGACCTCATGCCTCATCAACGCTATCCCTGCGTTCAAATGCATACTTCCCTACTATTTAGTATGTCAGAAAAAAGATTTAGGATGTCCCAATACATGCAAGCACTCCTGTGGCTCTAAAACTCTTCTGTACTTAAGTAGTGTAGTAAAAAGAAAAAGTATGTGATTTGGAACGCAGGGTATATTTAAAAAAAAATAAAAAATTGAGGACTTCTTTTTCAAATTTGGCTCAAACCCAAACTTGGCCTGGAGGATGACCTGGAATAGACATTTGACTCAAAAGTCACTAAAAAGTCACCGCGACCTTCCATAGTGTGAGGTCTCAGTGACCTTGTACCATAGTGTAGCTTTTTAGGAGCTTTACCTTCTTTGAACCTGCAGTGTGTAGAATTTTGGGTTTTATTTCCTAGCAGATTTTGTAGAAAGTAATTATAATATCCATAAGTACATTTAATTTAGTGCATAATAGCTGAAAAAAAAGTTTTTAATTATTGTTTTTTCCCTTAGAAAGGGTCTCATATATGTCCATATTTCTGTATATTTTGGACCAAGGCCTAGTGCCGCCATCTTGAAAGTGTCATAGTTGGAATGTCATCAGGTGCATTGTTTAAAATTTAGAATTGTTCTTGTCCTTGAAGGCCACTGTAGCTTCTGTTATTATTAGAAAGGGGTGGAGTTACCCAGGGAGCGTTGCATTCTAGAACTTTCTAGAACTTTCTTGATGATGTCATATTACACACTGCACCTTTAAAGCATTAGGTTATCACCACTGGACTTTCACCACAAGCTATTGAATGCCTTGCGTCCTTAGTAGCGACTAGTTAAAAGCATTTTTTTGTTGCTTTATTAGACAGTTTGAAGAGACAGAGATGAAATGGGGCAGAGAGGGGAATGACATTTCATTTATTTTTCGTTTAACCTTTATTTATACTCGAAAGATCAGTTGAGGTGTGAGGTGTGTCCCTCATTTACAATAATGTCGAGTCAAACAAATCAAAAAAATCAAATCAGTTTTATTTGTATAGCCCAAAATCACAAATACATTTGCCTCAGT
>NC_137213.1:29287025-29294525 GCF_949987685.1 Ammodytes marinus | reverse complement strand
TCTGTGAATGGACAACGAGCAACAAATGGAAACCAATGGATTTCATCTTTTTACGGTTCTGTTTCGGAGCCTGACTGAAAAAAAAAAAAAAAAACATCAAATGAAGAAAAATTTATGAGAAAATATTTTACAGTTTTGAAGAAGTTTTTTTGGGATTATTTGTTAAAATACAAAAAAAAAAAAAAAAAATTAAGGATATCTTTCTAAAATGGTACTTTTTGATGTCGATTTTATTAAAATTAATATATTTCAACTGCTGTAGTTACAAGGGGAACTGTATCCCTATTTAATGACTATTTGAATGAAGTTCGGAATGTGTATAGATAGTGTACATAGATTTATAAGATTTTTTTTTTCTTTTTCTGATATGTGATATATTGTTAAAGCAGTAGTTTGGAGTTTTTCGTCCCAACAACGATTTTTCAGAGAACATAAATATTTAATTTGTTATTCAAACGCAATGTGTGAAACTGAAACCCCGAGACAATTAGAATGCAAATCAATTAATATGATTAGCTTACTGGAATTTGTTTTTAAAGTAGCTACGAGTAACTTTTAAATATTTCTGAAACAGTCTAATTTTTCCTCTGATGATCATGAATGACATAACAGCAAACGAGACCATCAGTGCAAAGAATGCTATTTTTATATAGTTTTTCTTAATGCCCTTGTCATGGGTATATATACGCTCACCCAGGAACAACAGCTGGCGTAGTAAAAACACTACCGCTTTTGTCCAAAGGGGGGCGCAAGAATGAACACAAACTGAAAAGTTCCTCGGAGCACCTTTAATATACGAAGAATGTGAAAATGCAAACTGACTCTGCAAAGTTGAAACACTGAAAATTCTTTTTAATTATTATGATTTTTTTTTTTAAATTTTCCTACATGTCCCTTACACTTTCAGTACAGTAAATAAAAACTAAAAAAATCAGGCAATTTTACTTAATCCCACATTTGTACAAGAAAACCAACTAAGTAAAGGAAAAAATTCATGTAAATATTTTTAAAAACAAACTCTCTGCGAACGTTTTAGATAAATCACTAGTGGATGTGAAACTCATGTACAGTCTCTCCAATTGTTTCTAGATGAACGTGAATTTTTTTCTGTTTGATTTTGACTGATACTGTAAACACATATATATATATTTAGATGAATTTTCTTGATTTCTAGATGAATATTTTATCAAATTTCAAAAGATGCTGTAATTCATATTTGTACCGTAAGATGCTGTAGACGAAGCATAATGCCTTAGATCTTTTCGATTGTCCGTCTGGCGAGAAACTGTATTTCGGTTTTACAGGTGTGTGTTAGAGAATGTGTCACGTATAACTGCTGAGCGAATGTTTCAACCAACTTCAAAATTAGACAACCACGATTTTTATATTTTTAAATGTATCTCTCCCTTAAAATTACGTTGAAAAACCTTGTAAAGTGTATGAACTGAGGCGCCAAAAAAATACACTACACACCGGTTTTATCAAATCATGGGCATCAGACAAGGCAAGGCAAGTTTATTTCTATAGCACAATTCAAACACAAGGCCATTCAGAGTGCTTTACAGGGCCATGGAATACATCAAGTATAGAATAGACATTAGAAAAGCGAATGAAACATTTTAATACTAAGAATAATTCTGTGTGCGCATTTGCAATCAAAGTGCACACTCATTTGCATATTATTTTGTTAGTAGTTGCACCTTGCGTGTGTTCAATGCATCTCTAACATATTTAATAATTTTTTTCCAAAGGGCATAATGAAATGTAACAGCAAACGAGACCATCAGTGCAAATAATGCTATTTTTATATAGTTTTCCTTAATGCCTTTTGTCATGGGTATATACGCTCACCCAGGAACAACAGGTGGTGTAGTAAAAACACTACTACTTTTGTCCAAAGGGGGGCGCTAGAATCAACTCAAACAGAAGATTCCTCGTAGCCATATTAAATATCTCAGCAGTGACACAGTCTAATCTGTAACATACAGTTTCATTCAGAGGGTGACTGTCTCTATTATGCAAAAAGTCCGTACGTTCACACACCACTATATGCAAGCTGTTGACGCTCATGTTGCTTCTGCCAATTGCTGCTTGTTAATTTATGATTCATGCCACTGTAAATAAACTATTTTTATTGAGAGCGGCGGCCTCTGTCTCTTTATTACTACAGCCAGAAAGTACATTTGAAATTATTGTGTGTTTTTGTGTGTTTAAAGGAATACTTCACCCATACGGAACCGGCGTTCTATCATTATAAAATCACTATTATAATATAATGAATGAGGTTTTCCTTCCCTCAGTCTTCCCTCAGTCTTCCCTTGGCCCAGCTGTCTTGTTAATCCTAACCCTACATTTTTACTGAAGTGATGTCACATTAGTAAAATGTAGGGTGTGACAGTGAGTCCATAAAACACTCTTTCTGCCTTTTCTCAGGCTAGGATGAACCGATTTCTATTTTTATTTTTTTTGCACATTTATACTAGGATCTCAGAGTTCAATACACCTTCATATTTCACCGGTGAAGTAGGTCTTTCAGTTGTTTTTAAAGACACTATCTACACGAACAGTTAAGATAATTATTTAAAAGACCATTATCAGCCCAAGAAATGACTATTTTTATATCACTGTGATATTGGTAAAATGCATTGCAAAGTATTGTGAGAGCTGTGTGTACAATTCTCTCTTTACAGCAGCAGGGGGCGACATTTATCAAGAATTCACGATAGACATTAGGTCATCAAACTCCAGGATCTGTTGAATAAAAAAAAATATATTATGTAAGTTATTATTATATCTTCTACAGTAATATCTTGTTATAATTTGAAACACATTTCCATGTTATGATTCCGCGCATATTGATATGAAGGTCTAAATGAGAGAGAGAGAGAGAGAGAGAGAGAGAGATATTGACAGACAGACAGACAGACAGACAGATAGATAGATAGATAGACAGATAGATATATTGACAGACAGACAGACAGACAGATAGATAGATAGATAGACAGATAGATAGATAGACAGACAGACAGACAGACAGACAGACAGACAGACAGACAGACAGACAGACGGATAGACAGACAGACAGACAGACGGATAGACAGACAGACAGACAGACAGACAGATAGACAGACAGACAGACAGACAGACAGATAGATAGATAGATAGATAGATAGATAGATAGATAGATAGATAGATAGATAGATAGATAGATAGATAGATAGATAGATAGATAGATAGACAGACAGATAGAGAGACAGAGAGACAGAGACGACACTGTTTGGCCTTGTAACAGTTTGTAATGACACACCCAGATGTTTTGTGGCATCAAGAAGTTCCTCATTTTAAAAGTTAAGCTCGTATTTCGAGAAGTGAGGAGCAGCCATTTGTCATAAGCACACACACACACACACACACACACACACACACAAAGAAAGACACACACACAAACACAAAGAAAGACACACACACACACACACTCACACAAAGAAAGACACACACACACACACAAACACACACACACACACGAAAACAAACACATACACACACAAAGAAAGAACACACAAACACACGCACACACAAACAAACACACACACACATACACAAAGAAAGAGAAAGAGAAACTCACACACAAATACACACACACACACAAACACACACACACCGTACTGTTTTGCTGAAACTCTTATCAGAAGAAAGGCATTTAAAAACGGGTCCCGACAAGTACCCAATGTACGTCATAAAAACATTAGCTTCAATATAAAACAAGTGTCTACTAGCATAGCATGAGATACCAAAGTGTTATTGGAGAGATATAATCCCTGCGTTCCAATCCCCATACTTCCCTACTACTATTTAGTATGCCAAAAAAAGATTTAGGATGTCCCAATACATGCACGTCAATTGTAGTATGCTGAAAATACATAAATGCCCCACTAACAATAATAGCATTTTGGAGTATTCGTCTTTATTCTTGACATTTCTCGACATAATGAAAAAGAAAAAAAAAAAAAAACTTCCTTATCTGATTTTTTTTTCTCTCCTGTCTGTGGCCCGAAAAACTCTTCTGTACTTTAGTATGTAGTGTAGTAAAAAGACTAAAACTCTTCTGTACTTTAGTAGTGTAGTAAAAAGAAAAAGTATGTGATTTGGAACGCAGGGAATCAGTGAGATTTTTCATTTCATTTCATTTAACTTTTATTTATCCTCGAGAGACCAATTGAGGGGTGACCCTCATTTACAATGACGTCGAGTTCAAACAAATTCAAAGGAAAAACAACAATACATACACAATATTCAATGCAAATACATCAAATACACAACAACAGGTGAAGAGAAAAAAAACTATTGAAACATTTACATAGTGGTGAAGAGTGGCAGCAATTAAAATGAAATGGGTGAAAGTACAATATAGCCTAATTAAAACAGATAGAAGTTGCAGCAGTAGAACTATTGCTCAAGGTCAAGGTCTACATAGGTCATGAGTTCTGTCTAGTAGCTTCTTTAGCTAAAACATTTCCAGTTATGATTGTTGGTTACATGAAAATATGACAAATTTACCATATGAAATAGCAACAATACTCATGAAAATAAGTCTGACTTTCCCCATATTAGGCTTTTTAAAAGTATGTAAGTATATTTTTGTATCTGACTTCAATTCTTTGCTGCTGCCACAATATAATTCATCTACATAGTAATCTTATATCTTTATTTTGCTGTATTATGTCAACTTTTTACGCTGTTGAAAGAAACATATCCTTATCTAATGTTTGTAGTACAAATAGATATACGAGCTGTGTGTGGTAGTGTTTCATTTCCGGACTGACTTGAGAGCAAAAAAAAAAAAGAATGGTCTCATTTGGAAGGGCATTTCCTACAGTACGTGTTCTGGGCGCTGATTGGTCGAAAGAGCTGTCAATCAAAGGAAAGCGCCGCGTCATTGGCTGTCTGGATTCACTGCTGAGGCTGAGACGCTCGAGATCGTGAGAGACTGAGAAGGATAGTCAAAATGTGAAGAGGTCTCACTCTGGAGCATAAACTGAGCTGGATAAAAAGTGTAACAATAATATATATTCAGTTAATAAAAACTAAAAATATGCTATTTAATAATGTGTAGGCTATATTATTATTCCAACGAAACCATCTGTTTATCGCCACAAACTAAAAGTGCTAATGCATGTATAAGTCGTTTTTAATAAGGCTTAACCTAGTAAATAATTGAGTGATTAATCTTACCTGTTATATGATCTTTATCGAGCCGCGTGTGTATGTGTGTGTGTGTGTGTGTAGCCTCGTTTGAGATGTCGCCGTCTTGCTAAGACCTGCGCAATTATGACGCTCGGCTTGCTGAGCGCACAGCATTTTTGCAGCATTTTTGTTGTGCGCTCAGGAAGACGCGCGTCATAGTTGCGCAGGTCTGAGCAAGACGGCTCCAAGTCGAAAGAGGCTTGTGTGTGTGTCTGTCTGTCTGTGTGTGTGTGTGTGCGTGTGTGTGTCTGTTCTCTCACGTGTGTGTGCGTGCGTGTGTGTGCGTGTCTGTCTGTGCGTGTGCATCAGAAGGGGCGGTACCCAGCACCACTGCGGTCCAACTACTTACAGTCTGTCTCTCTCTCCTCTCTCATACTCTCACTGTTCCTTAGCGCTGCGGGCCCAGTCCACAGAATTGTACATTTTGTTTCAATCGGTTTATTAAGTAGTTGCCGTGGTGACAGCTATCCCAGGCCTTTTTAAACATGGCGGGAGTTGTGGTACCAAAGCGGCAGGATACTAAGAAATTCTTTGAGAACCTTTCCGGGGCTGGGAAATCCATCGCAGTCCTGACAAGCGGAGGAGATGCACAAGGTAAAAAAAGTTGGTTCCATTATCGGACACATCCGCTGTCTATCCAAGTCTATGACAGTTTATAACTACACAGCGCGTTGCATTATGCTAAAATATCTGTAGAATATTCCACTTTAACAATAGGATACATAGGCCTACATGTCTAAACGTGTCGGATATATGCCCACAAACTAGTTCCATTATCGGACACACATCCGCTGTCTGTTTAAGGCTCGGGCGATTTAGCATAAAAGTTTAATACACTGTTGCTTTAGGCTAAAATATGTGGCGCATTTGACATTGTTAAATTGATATTTGGGGGATATATGCCCAAGGTAACACAGTAGATCCATTATCGGACACACATCCGCTGCATATTCAGGTCTATGACTATTCAGTAGCCGAGCAGTTTATCACACTGGTGCTTTAGGACAAGTTCCCATGGTTACAAGGATTTTTTTTGGGCGATTATTGAATAGTCTGCATCCTTATATAAGTGGATTTTGACTGTGTCCGATAATAGGGATAGGCTGGCTAACACACTAACTACTTTCCAATATCGGAAACGCGCCGGCTGCTTCCTATTCAAGTCTGTGACTGTGTTGTAGCCTATTAGGCCAGTAGTTTAAATACAGTGGTTCTGGGTGCTAGGATTTATGCACTTTTTTAATAATACATGTTTGAACGGGTCCGATAATATGTTTGAATTCATGTTTGAACGGGTCCGAGAGATATAGGCCTATTGGCGAGCTGCAGCGTGACAGATAAAACGTCTCGTTACTAGTTACTATTACGTCACAGTTACTAGTGGAGCGAGTCAATGAAGGCGCGGTTATGAAGATGATAGAGACCTAGATTTTAAGTGTGTAAAAGAGGGAAAAGTTGGGTTTATTTGAATAGTTTTCAACGCATTTTAATACAGGCTATTGTTTGATTGTGCTGCCCACGAAGGAGTGTCTTTATGGTGCATGTTTATTGAATCCGAACGGCCGGTTATGCAACAGTTGACGGCGACGCTCCCATTCATTCACACATCCATAACCTAGGCCTGCTGTCACCTGTCACACATTTTTTTTAGAATAGGCCTATTTCATCACGCACATAGACCGTATGTAGGTTATGGAAAGCTGTTTTATAACGTGTAAAAGAAAACCTGATATAGCCTAGAGATAAAGAGTCCCGTTTTGATCAAAGTCTATCTGATATCAACACGTGATCGCGAGGATTAGCCTAAATATTTAAACAGCCATCTCGGTTTACGTTGAGGAAGTTATTTTATTATCTGGAATCCTGCACCAAAGCATGGATACAAAGTAACGCCTATGGGATGACTGTGCATGCATGTAGGGGTGGCGCATCGTGTGTGTGTGTGTGTGTGTGTGTGTGTGTGTGTGTGTGGGTGGGTGTGTGTGTGTGTCTGTGTGTGTGTGTGTGTGTCTGTGTCTGTGTGTGTGTGAGAGAGAGTGTGAGAGAGAGAGAGAGATTGATTGAGAGTATTTAGATGTTACAGTGTGTGTCTGCGCTTGTGTCATTATTGCGGTATTCATGACGGCATTTGTGTGTGTGTGTGTGTGTGTGTGTGTGTGTGTGTGTGTGTGTGTGCGTGCGTGCGTGCGTGCGTGCATCTGCGTCCCTTTGCACCACATGGACACAGGATTGAATCATAGACAAAGATGAGTCACT
>NC_137213.1:29249525-29282025 GCF_949987685.1 Ammodytes marinus | reverse complement strand
GGTACCCAACTTGTTTTTTCATGGGGTCCAAATACTTTTCACAACGACACCCAGACACAAGTAGCAGGTAGGCCTACATGTGTTTTCCGTGAGCAGGAACGACTCAGGGAATATAATCCAGCCAAAACTGTTTAATATCAAAACCCAATCTTGTCACCATTTGGCACACAAAGGGTTTATAGGATGGATTATGTTTGAAACAGTTACGGCCTCTGCACACATCCTGCGTCTACCTCTGGAGCGCGTCGCCTTACCTTACTGCTGCGTCTCTCAGACTTTTCTCGGACACACATGGAACGTCTCAGCAGCTGCTCTAAAAGCCCTATCTTTCTACATAGTGTTTTCATAGATAATTCCCATTAAAAATGAAGTTATTTCGTGTAAATTATGATTCATATGATTTATACTGAGTCTAATATTGAGTGTGGACAGTAATCCGTGCGCCCCATTGCCTTTTTTATTTTTATTTTTTTTTGCCACATTTTCGCTTGTTGGAAGTCTTATTTTGAAAGGGACACACCAGGAAATTGTGAAACTACAGCGAAAGCTGCCGGTATGAAGTCAATATGACTCTCAGCAGAGTATTTCTCTATCAGTTAAAGCAGAGAGACCCGAGAGAGACGCGCGGCTCTCAGAAAAAAATAGGCGAGCCTCCTGAGGTAAAGGGGAGCGTCGCTGCAGACGTGCCTCCGACGCGCATCAGCAGTGCGTCTGAGGTTGGATGTGTGCTCGCTCTAGGTTGATTACACGGTCAGTGACAAAAAGTCAGACGCAGACGCGAGGTAGACGCGCAGTAGAGGTAGGATGTGTGCAGAGGCCGTTACACTCCGCTGTGCTCAATCTGAAACATTTTAAACATTTCTGCTTTTCTGCTGCTTTTTAAATGGCCGTAAGCGGAGCCGCGGCTCTGTGTAAACACCCAACTCTGAATAGATATTGACATACATATCTAAAAATAAAGTTTAGCTTAGTTAGGTTCTTGGCTTCCAAAGACCATGGCTCCCCCAAGTGGCTGGGCCCTAGAAAGCCTTCCCACTTTCTACCCCTTATGGGCGGCCCTGCACACACACACACACACGCAAACACACACACACACACACACGCACACACACACACACACACACACACACACAGACACAGACACGCACACACACGCACACACTTGGAAATTGTTAAGTCATCGCACCAGGCTGGAGGGAAGTACTCAGCACTTCATGATTCGTGAGAGTAAATTATTGCAGAGCTCAACTGGAAAATGGCACACACAAACACACACACACACACACACACAAACAAACACACACACAACGGTGTGTGTGTGTGTGCAGAGGGGGGTAGAAATGGGTCAGGCTTAATCAAGGGGAAAGAAAGACATCTCTATCAATGTCTGCTCTGGACAGATGATAACCTGAACAATCATCTCTCCCGACGTCTATCTACTCATTCATTCATAATGCTGAATATACATCTTTCTTTTTACTAGGCTTAACACACACACACACACACACACACACACACACACACACACACACACACACACACACTCACACACACAAGGTGAGCATTGAAAGTGTGTCTATTTTTTTTTTCATGTATTACTATTTGAACTTGTTTTTTATTGCTTGCATGTTCGAAATAAAGACAATGAATCAATAAAAAAATTAAAAATAAATAAATTGGTGTTTAGTAGCTTACACCATTTGTGACATTTATCTTCATAGATTTTGCACAAATAACAATTTTATTTTATAACCTTTAATTTAACAGCAATGTCTGATTTTGGACTGTAGAATTTTTTTTTCATTATTATAGCCGTGTCTATATACAAATATAAAGAGTATTTTTGTGAGACCATGCACATCTGAAAAAGAAGATTGTCACACTAAAGTTGAGATACACTTGAGATTCTTATAAAAACTGCAAATATGTGAGAGCAAAGTCAAAAGCCAAAGTTTTGTATTGTCAGTAGCATGGAAATACAACTAGAAAAGGCGTTTATCTCTGGCCCACGGTTTATGAATGTGTGTGTGAATGGTAACGTGGGAAAGGAAAACAGGTCTCCCTTGCAAAAGAGTCTTCGGTCTCAATGGGATTTAGCTGTATAAATAAAGGTTAGAAAAAGAAAAAAAATAGGAACAATAACAAAATGTATAGAGTAGAATAAGATAAACATAAAACAATATTTACATTAGATAAATATTAATATAATAATATGATTATATTATATTTTATTTTATTTTATTTAACCTTTATTTCACCAGGAAGGTCCCATTGAGTTACAGTAACTCTTCTCACAGGGAGTCCTGGCCAAGACATAAATACTGAACAGTCACAGCGCAAAGGAATGTTTTGTACAATATAAAACAGAATAGAAAGTGAAAAGTAGATCAGTTTTGATTGATTGACATATCAGACATATCAAAAAAAGAAAAATTAAAAGCATGAAAATACAATAAAAAAATATGTTCAAATGATTTCACAAATAAAAATAAACAAAAAATAAACAATTACCATATTGAATTGATATGCCTGAAAAGGAGTAGGAAGAAGTATAAACTTATTTGATCCTACCCCTTTTCCACAGCTCAATAACTTTATAATAATGTTTTATATATATATATATATATATATATATATATATATATATATATATATATATATATATATATATATATATATATATATAGTTCAATTGAAATGTGCATTGTGATGAGGCTGAACAATATTGCAATGCATCGTTGTCAAAGTTGAGCAGGGTTCATACAGTATGTCGAGCGGGGGCGAGTTTTTTTTTCAAATTTAATTTAATTATCTTTTTTTTTCTTTATGCAGTTCTTTTGTCTCTCGGCACAGGAGCATAACACGTGATAGTATGTAATCCAATGAGTGGTCTCTCTCTCTCTCTCTCTCTCTCTTTCTTTTTCTCTTTTTCTCTCTTCCTCTCTCTTCCCCTCTCTTTCTCTCGCTCTCTCTCTGTCTCCTACTCTCTCTCTCTGTATCTGTCTCTGTCCCTCTCTCTCCCTCCATTCCTCTCTCTCCCCCTCTCTCCCTCTCTCTCTCTCTCTATTTCCCCCTCCCTCTTTCTTTCTCTGACAGTTTTCCCCTAGTTGGCTGGAGTCCAAATCAGACAGTGTTTGACACCAGCTCACTGTCTCTGTACGTCTGTCTGTCCAACTTTTCTCTCTCTCTCTCTCTCTCTTTCTCCCTCTCTCTCATATCTCTCTCTCCCTCTCTTTTCCCCTCTTTCTCTTTCTCTCTCTCTCTCTCTTTGGCTCTCTCTCTCTCTCCTCCTGTGCCCATTCTGCAGACAAAGGGCCAATGAATAGGGCGGCATGTTTGAAGCATTTACGTGTGGGGGGAAATTTGGCAGAAAGAGGGCAAGAGAGAGAGAGAGAGAGATTGAAAGAGGGAGAAAGAGAGAGGGAGAGAAACATAGGGAGAGAGAGAGACTGTTTGAAGCATTTACGTGTGGGAGGAAATTTGGCCCAAAGAAAAGAGAGAAAGAGAGAGATGTATAGAGAGAGAGAGATAGAGAGAGGGAGAGGGAGAGAGAGAGAAAGAGAAAGAGAGAGAAAGAGAAACAAAGAGGAAGAGGGAGAGAGAGAGAGAGAAACCTTGTTAGCTGTGAGGGGCAGCTTGTGCATGCTGGTCCCATTCTGCCACACAGAACCACAGGCCTCCTACATTATTATAGACATATTTTCACATCAATATGCTTCCTCATAAACTGTATAAAATAGAAATATTTTGGTGACAATTGGCTTCTACCAGGTGAGATAGTCTTGAGATCCTTCAGTTTGAAAACCTGTAACATGTCATTTTTATTTAATTTAAATGACTAAATTTTAGTTTTAGTAAGTTTTATTTCTATTCATATTTTTCATTCGATTTTCTAATGTCTATCCTATACTTGGGTTGCGTTCCGAATCGCCTACTCTTTCTTTTTTTCTATTCTACATACTACATCCGACGATAAAAATAATCTAGTTAGGATGCAGTAGGCATACTATTGGGACATACTTTACTCTCTTATTTCATCATAACATTGCGCCTTGATCTTGCCTTTTGCTTTTATATCCGTCGCATCCCCGTTTGTTTTCATATGGAGGCTTCGTCGATGTGACGTCACTTCAGGTGCGCACTGGATTGTGGGTCAGAATCGCCCAAATAGGATGCACTTTTCAACACTAACAATCTTGGCCGCATGAAGTAGGACATCCGGGTACTTCTAACCATCCTAAATCTGGCCACAAGAATCGGGACATCCTAAATCTTTTTTCTACATACTATATAGTAGAAAGTATGCGATTCGGAACGCAACCTTGATGTATTTTAATCTTGATGTATTCCTTGCCCCTGTAAAGCTCTTTGAATGGCCTTGTGTCTGAATTGTGCTATAGAAATAAACTTGCCTTGAAAAAGTTTTGGGAAAAAACAAGCAATTTGGCACCTTCTCCTTAGACTAGTTTAACAATTGTGTTCATAGATCTTGTAACAATAAATAATTTATTTGAGGGAAAATTACAAATAACTCACATATGAACTAACTTTTAAAATATTAATCAGTTGTGGCTGTGATTCTAGTTTGTCTATTTGTCTTTGCATATAAACGAAGAGACCAGTCTGGATTTTTCCTTAAATCTTCATCTCTACATTACTTACTGAAAATGCTCTTTAATGACAATATTTTTATTGTGAATTTGGTAGAAATGTTGTCAGTAGTTTGTATTATAAAAACCAAAATGTTCATTCTACTCAAACATATGTCTATAAATAGTAAAACGAGAGACACTGAATATTTAGAGTGGTCTCTTAATTTTTTCCACGACTGTATATTTTAATATTTGCTTCCATGCCAAGTTTCTTCATTATAAATCAATGTAGTTTTATTATCGCTGCTCTGTATCTAAATGTCAACGAGCCACTCCCTCTCTCATCCCGTGATACATCAACTCCTTTTATTAAATCGTGTGTGTGTGTGTGTGTGATTGTGTGTGTGTGTGTGTGTGTGTGTGTGTGTGTGTGTGTGTGTGTGTGTGTGTGTGTGCTAATGTGAGACCGCCCCATTAATGTTCTGATCACAGACACAGCCTGTTTCTAATTCCACTAAGTGCCTAGACGAACAATCTGTTTTTTTTTGCACTCTGGTCTCTCTCTCTATCTATCTATCTATCTATCTATCTATCTATCTATCTATCTATCTATCTATCTATCTATCTATCTATCTATCTATCTATCTATCTATCTATCTATCTATCTATCTATCTATCTATCTATCTATCTATCTATCTATCTATCCATCCATCCATCCATCCATCCATCCATCCATCCATCCATCCATCCATCCATCCATCCATCCATCCATCCATCTATCTCTCTCTCTCTCGCTCTTATGGCCTGATGGTTATCGTTAAAGACATAACATGTTTTAAACACATTGTGAGAGCCATAACAATGCTTATTGAGAAATACAATAACTTGTTTTCATGGCATTCATAATATTTTTTAATAATTTGCCTTCTCTTTTTTTTGCCATTTTCAAGCTTTATTAGACAGTACAGAGTTGAATTGGGGAGACAGAGAGAGAGAGACAGAGAGAGTGGGGGGATGACCTGCAGTAAAGGTCCAACAGGTCGGATTCGAACCTGCGACCACTGCAACGAAGGTCGGAGCGAATATGGTACGCACTCTATCCACTACACCACCGGAGTTCCCCAATAATTTGCCCTCTCTGTCCTTGTCCCTACAGGAATGAATGCGGCGGTCCGGGCCGTCGTCAGAATGGGAATCTATGTCGGAGCGAAAGTTTATTTCATCCACGAGGTGAGACGTGACTCATAATGGTTTCTAGTCTGTCTGTGTATACGCCAAGCCTCAGGGGTCTCACACACACACACACACACACACACACACACACACACACACACACACACACACACACACACACACACACACACACACATGGACTCACGCAGGCAGGCAGGCAGGCAGGAACGCACACACACACACACACACACACACTTTTTTTCTGCATGGCGATTGCGATACTTAAGGCCAAAAACGTCAGTTGCAATAAGACCACGTATAAAAACAACGCACACACGCACACACACAACACACACACACACACACACACACACACACACACACACACACACACACACACACACACACACACACACACACACACACACACACACACACACACACACACACACACACACACACTTAACAATATGTATAAGTTGACTTCATGTCCCCCTTTTTTTTCTTCATTTCGTTGGTACAATTTTTCTGCAAGTCGACTGCGATACTTACGGACAAAAACGTCAGTTGTAATAAGACTACCATATAAAAACAACACGTACGCTCGTAGGCACACACACATGCAAACACACACACACACACACACACACACACACACACACACACACACACACACACACACACACACACACACACACACACTGTCGGCCCTGGCTGGCCCTGTTTGACAGTGAGGTAGATGTAAGCTGACCATTTGCCTGTGAGGGAGCCAGCAGTACTCAGAGTCCTGACATTATTAGCCTGCTGTTCCCAGACAGACAAAGCACAGTCATGCTTTGTCTGGGATTCGACCTTCAAAAGGTACAAACCAGATTACGTGATGAAACTTACCCCTTGTGTGGTGTTCATATTGTTATTACCCAGCCAGTGTTCGCTGCATTTTAGGAGGTTTTAACTCAACACAATCAAACATTTTATGTTAAGATACTCAACAGATGTTTACTTCATCCTATCTGCAAGAAATATAAACAGCATATAAGGTTAATATTTGGTGGCAGCCAATCATCTTCTCAGCAGAGCGTATGATGCGCTGCCGTCTGCTCCTGTCCTTAGCCGTAGCTCCTGTTGTAGATGCTCTGTAGTGAGGGCAGTGGAGTTCTGATGAGGTTCTCTGCAGTCTTTACCAATCTCTGGAGTCGTCTCCTGTCCAAAGCAGAAGCGTAGAAGTCTGTAGACGTTTTTTGAAGATCTCAGCGAAAACTTATGTGGCCAGTACGGGGATCGAACCCGCGACCTTGGCGTTATTAGCACCACGCTCTAACCAGCTGAGCTAACCGGCCATAGGGAGTGTTCACAGTAGCTAAGAAAATGACCGTTTACACACATAGTTTTTTGACAAAAAGCTATGTTTACAAGCATTATCCAGGATCACTGACTACACCTTTAAAATATGGATTTGGTCAAAACTCTCAAACACTGGTACAAGTTGAAATTGTATTTATTTGAGGAGTGAATTTACAGAAGCAAACTAAAAAAAGAAAAAAAAACAATTATATATTTCTTTCCTATGGTATTCAATAGGCAGACACACATTGTTAAAACACCTTTGTCATGTGGCGGTGCTTTGATGATTATAAATATTATAATATCTTAATCCTTTTATCTTTCCACGGTGGATTTAAATTCTGGCCTTTGTCCATGATGTCATATCTTCTGCTGGTTATTTATGCCTCGTCCCCAGAGACTAATTGTACTTCCTGCTCCTTGCTGAACCTATTTAACGCCCATATAAGGTCTGTCTATTTATGACCATCGGTTGGCAGAGGCAAATATTTGCATTCATATGGATAGTGTACTTTATTTTTAACATAGATAACACAATGGTTGACACTGGTTAGATCATTCTTCATGGGACATTGCTGAATGTTCAATATGCATATGGTTTGCATTATGGCAACTCATAGTTAGTCTTTTTTAGCTCAGTGTTTTGAGTTGATGATGACCATGACATTTTGGAGCTGTTAAGAGCTGTACGCATCCACTATAAAACCAGTTCCAAAGAGAGACAGTGAACATTTGGAATGGTCTCTTAATTTCTTCCAGAGGTGTACTGTATATGTGAGTGGGTTAGAATGGGCTTAGCACCACAGACCGCAGTGCCTGTGTCAGACAGACAGTGCAGTCTGAGTGTGGATATAATTGGATCACCAATGCCAGCCTTCAGTCCTGTCATCCCCCCGTCATAGTCTTAATAACCAGCAGCTTCACACACACACACACACACACACACACACACACACACACACACACACACACACACACACACACACACACACACACACACACACACACACACACACACACACGGGTTAACAGCGGGTTTACTGTGATGACAGATGAGTGACAGGAGGCCTTTAGATGTGGTTTGGACACTGCTGGTGGTTTGGATTAGCACACACACATAGAAAAATACAGATACAAATAGTGCTTTCATTAAAACATTTAAAAAAAATAAGTGCCATATATTTTTGATTATTGATAAATTATTCATATTATTTATCAAGCAAAATGGTAACAAATTATCTAGTTACAGCTTCCTAATTATTCATTTTTTTGATTATTATTATTTTGATTTTGGACAAAACAAGCAATTTGATTTCTCGATTTCTTTATGAATGCTTCGTCTAAATAACATGGTCCTTTTTTGATTTTTTGAAAATTGTTTACAGGTCACTGCGGACCCACAAAATGTAAGGTCACAGTGACCTTGACTTTTGAGCTCCAAAATTTACTTTTTATGATCATGATGGATTTTCTTTGACAGGTTTTTGATATTTCATAAACTAATTAACACTGAATAAGTTTGGAAGATTAATTGATAATCATCTCGGGCATAATGAATGTATATTAACCCCTGTCTGCTCTGTGTGTGTGTGTGTGTGTGTGTGTGTGTGTGTGTGTGTGTGTGTGTGTGTGTGTGTGTGTGTGTGTGTGTGTGTGTGTGTGTGTGTGTGTGTGTGTGTGTGTGTGTGTGTGTGTGTGTGTGTGTGTGTGTGTGTGTGTGTGTGTGTGTGTGTGTGTGTGTGTGTGTGTGTGTTCCTCCCAGGGTTACCAGGGGATGGTGGACGGGGGAGCAAACATCGAAGAGGCAACGTGGGAAAGTGTCTCCAGCATGTTGCAAGTGGTGAGCAAAGATTTATTTCAATACTCTGAACCAAAAATCTCAACTTCTAAAGCACTTACATCAACCAAAGTTTCCATAATCATTCTTAGCACTATTCTGAAGGTTATTACAAAAGGATTTTTTCATATGTTTGTAAGACTTTGAATAGTATTTTTTTGAATTTTAAGATGCAACAAGTCTGAATACAAAATCGAATATAAAAAATACTTGATTCTGCATTAATAAATAATAGAGACAGCAGCATTATAGGGCTGTAGAAATAGATATTTGAGGACATTACAATATAATTCCACTTCTCTGTCGTTCCCCAGGGTGGCACAGTCATCGGCAGTGCGCGCTGTAAAGAGTTTCGTGGGCGCGAGGGCCGTTTGAAAGCCGCTCACAACCTGGTTCAGAATGGCATCACCAACCTGTGTGTCATCGGGGGGGACGGATCTCTGACCGGAGCCAATCTGTTCAGAGAGGAGTGGAGCGGACTGCTGGAGGAACTCATACAGCAAGGTACACAATGCTAGCTCTTAAAGATACAGTGTGTAACTTTATAATATAAATGAATGTCAGTTATATTATGTGTAAGTTTAAATAGTGGAGCGGACTGCTGGATGAACTCATACAGCAAGGTACAATCAATAACACTACCTCTTAAAGCTATGGTAAGGTACACACAGATGAGCTTATTAACCACAATGCTAGCTCTAAAAGATACAGTGCGTAACTTTATAATATAAATGAATGTCTGTTACATTCAAGCCATTAACAATTTTGTTTTATAAGAATAAATGTTGGTTTGAAAAGGTTTGACAATGACAATCCAGATATTTAATATAATGTCTTGCCAACATTGTCTTTGTTTGCACTCAACTCTGCACCTTAAAGCTAGTGCGTAAGTTTTTCATATAAATGAATGTCGGCTACGTTCAAGCCATCGGCAAATGAGTTGACACAAAGTTGGTTAAGCCTATCAGCTCCACAAAACTCTTTCTCTATTTCTCAGTATGGCAGCGTTTACAAACTGGTGTCGATATTTAATTAAATTAAAATGTTTATTGTTTTTTCTCTCCAGGTCTGATAGATAAGGAAGCAGCTGCCACTAACTCCGAGCTTCACATCGTTGGGATGGTCGGTTCCATCGATAACGACTTCTGTGGCACCGACATGACCATCGGCACAGACTCGGCCCTGCACCGCATCATAGAGGTGGTGGACGCCATCATGACAACCGCACAGAGGTGAGGAAATTAATAATTAATTAATATCAATTAATATAAATTAATATAAATTAATATGAATGTGACGTAATAAGACTCAAGGCTTAGAGTTATACATTTGTTTATTAAAGATGTTTTATTAATGTAGTTACATTTTAACTTATACCCATACTCAAACTTTGCCAGTGGAATGTTAAAGATAACATAAACATAATAATTTGTTATATTCATCTTTTTCCCATACATTTTTGAATAAAAACTCAAATTTGGTAATATCTACTAATTATGTATACATGTGCATCTTTTTCACAACTTAAAATCTATCTCTTTTCAAAAGAGATCTCACTCTCCCTGAAATAAATAACAATTAACATTCAAGTCCACTGTGTGTTTCACTGATAAGAAATTATTTTTGTTCACATTCTTGTTTTTTCTTGTTTTTCAGCCACCAGAGGACATTTGTGCTTGAGGTCATGGGCCGACACTGCGGGTAGGTCCTCAAAACACTGTGCATACCATGATATACACACAAGGGGAATGTGTTTGGTCTTTAAGTAGAATGTGCTACTGCACACACACAATCACAATAACCAGAAAAGATCTTGCCTTAAATAGCAAAAATATGAAAAGAGAGGCCCACCGTGTGTGCGTGTGTTTGTGTGTGTGTCTGGGAATAGTCTGTTCAGGAATTGAACATGAAATATTTTATGAAAAGATATCTATCACAGGGAAGTTAATATTAAAGACTATTAATACATGTGTGTGTGTGTGTGTGTGTGTGTGTGTGTGTGTGTGTGTGTGTGTGTGTGTGTGTGTGTGTGTGTGTGTGTGTGTGTGTGTGTGTGTAGGTACCTGGCCCTGGTGAGCGCGCTGGCATGCGGAGCCGACTGGGTCTTTATCCCAGAGATGCCTCCAGAGGACGGCTGGGAGGCCGACATGTGTCAGAAACTATCTGAGGTAAACACACACACACACACACACACACACACACACACAGCAAAACACATGTACACGTACGCGCGTGAATGCACACACACACATTCATTCCTACCTCGCCAACAGTGGACTATCGGTCTACATTGACCAAGTGTGGACCTTTATTTCCTTTAATAAAAAAATAAAAAAAACTTAATATAAAATGCACTATTAAGTACTTTAATCTCAAAATAACTTCTATTATGCCCTTTATTTAATTTTTTTAAATAAGTTGCCATAAGTTGTTTATGCTCTTCACTACGATTATGGGACATTTTATTTGATTAAAAGGGGATTTTTATATGCTTTTTAATAACATAAGCAGACATCATGAGTAAAAAACTTTTGGGTTCTAAAAATAACCACTCGTAAAATTGTAGGTTATTCCTCACAAAGTGCCATTACAGTTATCAAATGTTACAGTAAGTAGGATTTTGAAGTGGAACCCAGAAGCTAATAGACCCTAATTACAGTATGAGTTAGATCCATATGTGGTTTGAAATCACAACCTGTATCTATATATAGCAAGTAAGCCACTGGAATGAAGAATGAATCACAATTCATAATACGCCAAAGTCTATTTTGCGATGAATATGTATACATAGACACTTTTTTAACATAAATATACACCGACTCTGGTGGGACTCGAACCCACAACCTTTGAATTGCAACTCAAGCATTTGACTAGAAGTCCAACGCGCTATCCATTGCGCCACAGAGCCTGTTGCACTGTAACCAGATCCCTGTCCCGATAATAACTCAGGGACCTGCTCCCTTCACACTGTACTCACTGAGTTTGTTGTTCACTTCCACTGTATATGTAGACAGACTTAAAAATACCCACATTAAAGTCACATTTTTACCATATTTCAAGGTGGAAATGTAAGTCTGGGCCAGCAAGTTTTTTTTAATGAAGATTAATTCATAGGAGTCACAAAGACAGTGAGGTTTTTAGCCAAACTTTTACCTCTCAAACACAAACTCAGATTGTACTGTGAATATTCAAAGTAAACTAGGAGAGGAATTCTAAAACAAATGTTTACTTTCAGCAAGATATTGTAACATAATAGTCGACTAGTCACTGGTTAGATTGGGAAACTCCTTTATCATGTTTTTTGTCAGAGATGTAAGAATAATCTGATACAGCCCTTTCAGTGTTTCACATCGTCTCTCTGAATTTTCTTTCTGAAAAAATTATTTTTAATTTATTTAATTTTCATTTTCAGAAATTTATTTGAGGATAAGCCCCTTGCTGTGTTTTCCAGAGGGTCCTCAGAAAAACACAGCACAAATGATACAAAACATGAAACCAACTATTCAAGACACACAGGCTCTCACAATTCTCTCCAAAAATAATCAACTATATAATTAGAGTATTTGCTCTTGCAAGAGAGCATGACTAAGTTAATGCTTGGCTGCCAATTTGGCTCAGCTTCCAAACAAAAAAAAACAGTACATTTTTTGGTACTTTGCCACTTTTTTAGCAACGTTTAGAATTTTGCAACTTGCCTCTATTCATAACATTTCGACTCTGGTGGGTCTCGAACCCACAACCTTTGAATAACATCTCAAGTATTCGACTAGAAGTCCAACGCACTATCCATTGCTCCACAGAGCCTGTTGCACCAGTACATATAGTATGTTGTATCAGACTCTGTTGCTCTAAAATACCAACTGAAGTTTTATTGTAAAACATGTAAACAGACACTAACTCACTGCTACTCACTTGAACTATTTAACTATTTAACTGCTTTTAACAAGACTTTCCCTCTACAATACCAACGTTTTTGTGTTCTTGCAACACTTTTGTGTTTTAGCAAAATTTCCTCTTTTGCCACTTTGCAGGTATTTCGCATTTTTGTGCATTTGTATTTTGGCAACCTCGCGTTTTGGCAACATTTAGAATTTATAATATTTCGACTCTGGTGGGACTCGAACCCACAACCTTTGAATTACATCTCAAGTATTCGACTAGAAGTCCAACGCACTATCCATTGCGCCACAGAGCCTGTTACACCAGATCATTGAGTATATAACCTAAGACCATGATACTTTTAAAACTTCCCCTCTAAAATAATTAAAAGTTTTATTGTTTTTCTTAGTTTTCCTACATAAAAAAAAATGTCAAAACCATACATGAATTTCAATTTTCTTCTACAATGTGCCAAGTGCCTGAAGACAGAAAGCAACCGTCTAAATGCTCACAACATGTCCTGGCGTTCTTAGAAACTATCAAAGATTTATCCGAACTTCAGATCTAAGCTTATTATCATCCATCAAAGAATTCAGTTTTTAAACGATGCAAAACCTGTTGTTCTGTCATGTTGTTTAAAACGCGTGTGCTTCTCTTTATGTCTCTCCAGAACCGTGCGGATAAGAAAAGGCTGAACATTATTATTGTAGCTGAAGGCGCCATAGACTCCCACAACAAGGCCATCACTCCGGATTACATCAAAGAGGTAAGGATGCTGGTCAAGGCATGGGGAAAAAAACTCTCCTACAGAAGCATGGATTATATTTCCTACATAATGTTTTTTTGTCTCGCACACCTCTGCACTTTTTCTTAAAGGCCTACTTCACCGTTTTGAATATGAAGGTGTATTGAATTCTGAGATCCTATGTAGTATAAATGTGCAAAAAAAATTAAAATCGGTTCATCCTAGCCTGAGAAAAGGCAGAAAGAGTGTTTTTTTTAACCCTATATTTCTCTTTCTCGTGACATCACAGAAAGAGAAACCGGTGAAGTAGGCCTTTAATTCCTTAATCCTTATTTTGTTCGATAGATTTATTTCCTGAAATACCTACTCTAATATATTTTATTGATTCAATATATCCTTTATGTCCCTTTGAATTCTTGTTTGTCTTTTTACTTCTTAAAGGTGCTCCAAGGAACTTTAGATTTTTAGTTTGATTCTTGCGCCCCCTTAGGACAAAAGCGGTAGTGTTTTAACTACGCCAGCTGTTGTTCCTGGGTGAGCGTATACCCATGACAAATTAGGAAAAACTAAATACAAATAGCATTCTTTGCACTGATGGTCTCGTTTGCTGTTACATGTAATTTATGATCATCAGAAGGAAACAATGAGACTGTTTCAGAAATATTTAAAAGTTCCTCGTTGCACCTTAAAGCCCTTTATCCTGCTAACTAAACACTGTGTTTCCATCTCACTCCTCCAGTGCTGCAAAGGCTTCGACACCAGAGTCACCATCCTGGGACACGTGCAGAGAGGTGGCACCCCCTCCGCCTTCGATAGGATCCTGGTAAGACACACTATGGTTGCGTTCCGAATCGCATACTTTCTACTATATAGTATGTAGAAAAAAGATTTAGGATGTCCCGATTCTTGTGGCCAGATTTAGGATGGTTAGAAGTACCCGGATGTCCTACTTCATCCGGCCAAGATTGTTAGTGTATGCATTCTATTTGGTCGATTCTGACCCACAATCCAATGCGCACATGAAGTGACGTCACATCGACGAAGCCTCCATATGAAAACAAACGGGGACGCGACGGATATAAAAACAAGAGGCAAGATCAAGGCGCAATGTTATGATGAAATAAGAGAGTAAAAGTATGTCCCAATAGAATGCCTACTGCATCCTAACTAGATTCTTTTTATCGTAGTATGTAGTATGTAGAATAGAAAAAAGAAAGAGTATGCGATTCGGAACGCAACCCTTCTGTTATCTTTCCCATTCGAAAATATAATTCATAGAGACTTTTCTATGGGAAAAAGAAATTCTAAACTATTTTTTTCAGCTATTATACACTAAATTAAAAGTACTTATGGATATTATAATAATATTTAATGTAATAATTATTTTCTACCAAGTCTGCTATAAAAAAATTCCCAAAATTCTACACACTGCAGGTGGGGTCACCCTAGCCTGAGAAAAGGCAGAAAGAGTGTTTTATGGTCTCACTGTCTAACCCTACATTTTAACATGCGTGACATCACACATGGGAAAATGTAGGGTTTGGATAAACAAGGACAGCTGAGCCAAGGGAAGACTGAGGGAAGAAAAACCTCACCCATTATATTATAATTAAGCAATAGCTCACAACTGTGGAATGTGGTCACTATAGCACAGTTAAGGGGCTTCGCGTCAGGCCGAACAACGCCCCTTAACTATGGTATAGTGAGCACTGTTACGGTGACGACAGGCAGGCAGGCAAGCAGGACCCAAATGCAAGACGTTTCAAATAAAGGTAATTTATTGTCCAAAAAACACAAAAACTCCAAAAAGGCAAAAAGGCAAGGCACATGGAACACAGGAACATACAGGGACAGACTCACCAACAGGTACAATGCAAAGACACAGAACAATGACACACAGGGAGTTAAATACACACACACTAGACAGGGTAGACAACGAGGGACAGGTGTATCACATTAGGGGAGGGAGCAGTAATCACACAGGAGGGAAACCTTTATTTGAATTTTTTAAAGTGTATTTTATATATTTTTGTAAAAGTGTAATATATATATAACCTTGTTTTCACTTTTAGCACTCCCCTCCCCCTTCCCCTTCAGGCTGCACTTGAAAATAAGAATTTTGTTCTTAATTTGCTTGCCTGGGTAAATAAAGGTTAAATAATAACTTGACAGGACATGGGGAGGAACAAGACAGACGTACCGAAATAAAACAGGAAACACAGGGAACCACCAAAACAAGACAAGACAAAGACAGACCATGACAAGCACATTCCACAGCCTGAAGTGAGCTATTGCTTTTATAAAACGGTTACAAGTATGGCGAAATGAAAGTCATAGACATGCTACCATTTAAATGTTTTATTAAATCAAAAAATCTGCTTATCAATGATTACTAATAAGTAGTCGTGTCTGACAGCCTCCAAAATGCACTGCGGTTGCTATGAAACGTTCTGTAGCGTCCCTCGGAGGAAAGGCTACGAGAGCTACGATCGCTAGCAATGTATCGAGGAAGTTCACAGACTAGCCTACTGTTAGCTTAGCCAACGACAAAACAACAAGCATTTAACCTCACCTGATCTATCATTAGTTTCATCAATGTGCCTTTGTTGCTGTCCTGAGCAAAGACACACACACAGGCACGGAGACCAGTTACTCCTCCGTGTCAATCAGTGGCGTAGACATCTGTCAACATGTTAGTGAAACGCTCTTTGAGGTGGTTGGGAAGCCCATAACTACACATTGTCTGTACGCCAGCATCTTTTCACGTTTGGTTTAGTTAAGAGTTTGTCCTCCTCATCTTTAGTCGCTCTGCGGGCCGTTTGTTTTGGTCTTTTTTCCGGGATAGCCGCGGCCGCCGCTCCTCCATAGTAAAGCCTCACCGGAGCCCAAAGTTTATGACGGGACACCAAACTGACAGAAGTTTGTTCCTGTTTCCATCGGAGGGTGTTTTTAAATCCTCCCGACCCTCCACAGCCAAACAGTGAGCCTCCTTTAGACCCTCCACAGCCAAACAGTGAGCCTCCGTTTAGCATATATCCATTTGTTCACAAACTACCGGCGTTACTTCCTCAGTCGCGAAGTGATATGGAACTCTTTTCTCTGCAAACTGATTGGAACGCAGTATGTATACGCCCATTATACAACAGTTAGGACCCAATCAGATCGCTGGATTTAAGCCACCCATTTTATAATAGCAATTTTATAAAGATAGAACGCCGTTTCAGTATGGGTGAAGTATTCCTTTAAGTATTGACCTTGAACCTTAGCTCAGTTGGTAGGGCGTCCCCCCATGGGCCTCGGCCAGCAGCGGACCCAGGTTTGATTCCAGCCCGCGGTCGTTCTCTGCATGTCACTCCCCTCTCTGCCCCATTTCAACTCTGTCTCTACACTATCAATAAAGCATAGAAAAAACGCCCAAAAAAAAACCAGTATTGACCTTGAGTTGTCCCCTTGCAGGCGAGTCGTATGGGCGTGGAGGCGGTGCTGGCTTTACTGGAGGCTTCAACCAACACTCCGGCCTGCGTGGTGTCTCTGGTGGGAAACCAGGCCGTTAGACTGCCACTGATGGAGTGTGTGCAGATGGTAAGTGTGTGTGTGTGCGTGTGTGTGTGTGTGTGTTTCTGTGTGTGTGTGTGTGTGTGTTTCTGTGTGTGTATGTGTCTGTATGTCCCTCCAGTAAGCAATCAATTACACAATCATTTGAATTTTTTTTATCCAAGTTCAAATTCAAGTTTATCGGAACACCATCGACTACTCCCTGCTAGAAGATTTAACGTTGAGTTTTCCTCTTATTATTGCCAAAAATAGTTATTTAATTGAATAGTTTTCTATTTTTATCTCTTGATTATTATGTGGTGAGCTCACATTATATTATATCATAATGCATTTCTTGTAATATTTTCAGAATGTATTAATTCAGTCTTGGGATTTCTCAAGTGAAATTAACTTGTAATCAGTCTGAAGTCAGTTGACATGTCACATGAAAACAGTCTGGGACAAAGGGCTGTGATGAGTAACTCAGACACTTCCACAGTCTCTTGTAGTCAGTACATATATGAAGTGGAGCAGAGTTTTGGATCATTGGGCTCAGTAAACACACACACATACCAAACCACACCCGGAGCACTTTGAAGCTACAGTACACACAGTACACACACACACACACACACACACACACACACACACACACACACACACACACACACACACACACACACACACACACACACACACACACACACACAGTACTATAGCTTCAAAAATAAACTAATCTACAAAGAGCCTCAAGTAAGTGGAAACCAGGCCGTTAGACTGCCACTGCTGGAGTGTGTGCAGATGGTAAGTGTGTGTGTGTGTGTGTGTGTGTGTGGGGGGGGGGGAGTGGGGAGGGATCATGTTTGTGTGTGTGTGTGTGTTTGTGTGTGTGTGTGTGTGTGTGTGTGTGTGTATGTGTGTGTGTGTGTGTTTGTGTTTGAAGGAAAAATTGTGCACATTGGAGAAAAGATTTATATCAAATATGCTCTTTTTTTGGGAAGTAAAAAGGCCGTAAGTAGTTTGATGCATTTCTTCAAGAGTAGCTCATGCCCAAACACTGGCTAGTCGCTAACATTTAAACACTTCTGGATGAGTATTTAAATTCATGTACAAAACAGATACAGACATACCCAAAATAGATAACGTCTGTTTGGGGGTAAAAAGATGAATGCAGCTGAAAATGGAGGGAAGTCGAGACTTTTGACATCATTTCTTGTCTCAGACAAATCAAGGATCTGACAAAATCTCTCAAGTCTGAAATCAATTTACTTTCAACGTGACAACAGTATCACACAACTTGAAACATCCCCTGTTAGCAGTGCAGTAACTCAGTCACTTCCACAGTCACGTAGTCACCTTTCTTAAAATGCATGAGGTGGAATAGAGTTTTGGATCATTGGGCTCAGTAAACACACACACACACACACCAAACCACACCCGGATGCCTGTCACAACAGGAAAAATGAACCCGGCCATGAAGGATTTTGGTGTTACATTACATTTCATTACATTTTATTTAGCTGACGCTTTTATCCAAAGTGACTTCCAGTAAGTAAACTCAGAACAACAGGAATCACGTCAGTACTACACACGCACGCACACACACACACACACACACACACACACACACACACACACACACACACACACACACACACACACACACACAGACACAGACACAGAGACACACACACACACACACAAACAGACACAGAGACACACACACACATACACACACACACACACACACACACACACACACACACACACACACACACACACACACAGCACTATAGCTTCAAATAAACTAAACTACAAAGTAAGTGGAAACCAGGCTATTAGACTACCACTGGAGTGTGTGCACATGGTAAGAATGTGTGTGTGTGTGTGTGTGTGTGTGTGTGTGTGTGTGTGTGTGTGTATGTCTGTCTCTGTCTGTGTGTGTGTGTGTGTGTGTGTGTGTGTGTGTATGTGTGTCTGTGTGTGTCTGTGTGTGTGTCTCTGTCTCTGTCTGTCTGTCTGTGTGTGTGAGTCTGTCTGTCTGTCTGTCTGTCTGTGTCTGTCTGTCTGTCTGTCTGTCTGTCTGTCTGTCTGTCTGTCTGTCTCTGTTTGTCTGTCTGTCTCTGTCTCTGTCTGTGTGTGTGAGTCTGTCTGTCTGTCTGTCTGTCTGTCTCTGTGTGTGTGTCTCTTACATGTGACACTCGTTGTAGTTTAGTTTACATGGTGTGAAGTACTGTATGTTTAAGACTCTCTGTAATGTGTTCGTCTCCCTCAGACCCAGGAGGTGCAGAAGGCCATGGACGAGAAGAAATTTGAAGAGGCCGTGAGACTGCGCGGAAGGTGCTTTTTAAAGATAATTTTTTGGGCATTTTCAACCTTTATTAGACAGTACAGAGTTGAAATGGAGAGAGAGAGAGAGAGAGAGAGACAGAGAGAGAGAGAGAGAGGGGGGATGACCTGCAGTAAAGGTCCACGGGTCGGATTCGAACCCGCGACCACTGCAACGAAGGCCGGAGCCGATATGATATGCGCTCTATCCACTACCCCACCGGAGCGCCCCGGAAGGAACTTTTTTGAAAACTTAAACCTCCGACGAGGAACTTTTGAATGTTCACGGAAAAGTAGATTTTTTTTTCATCTGAGAGTGCGTCCTAAAAACGCATTAAAAAGCTCGAACAGAGTTTACAGACAGTTCATTACAGAAAGTACAACTCTAAAAGTGCAAATAAGTTATTTTTACCGTCCGTATATGATTTACAAAATGTATTTCTTGCACATATTACACTAGACAGCACTCCCATCTCTGTGGCAGTGTGCCCGTCAGGTTTCTCTGTGATTGCGTTCCGAATCGCATACTTTCTACTATAGGGGAGAACGGGGTAAGTAGGCACACTTTTTACTCTAGTGAGAATTGCTTATCACCTAAACATCTTTCAATAGTCATTCCTACATTAAATTGAAGCTTAAGGTGTTGGCTTGAAATGTGTACCCCTCACGTTTTCTATCTTATTGTAATAAAGAAGAAATTAATCATCAAAGACACCCTTACACATTGTGACAACCAACCCCATCAAGGGGTCGGTTGTCAAACACTATGGGGTTGTTTGTCACAATGTTATCTTAATGGGAATAATCTTAAAAAGAAGGCAAGCAAGTAGAACTAAATTAGAAAGTTTAATTGCATTGTCAAGTTGACAAATAGGCCTACATAACTTACTGTAGCCTTGGCAGCTGGTCTAGTTTGGGATGCACTGGGTTGTTTTGATTTTGTTGCCCTTTTTTCTTTTGCATGCTAGCTGCCTTTTCCTGCTCTATTCTTTCCTTCTCTGGGATGTCAGTGAGGATACAGCTTGACAATTTCTTTCGTTATTGGGTTCCTTTTCTGGCTGCAGCCTTGAGATAACATGTGACAACCAACCCCCCAAAAAATTTGACGACCAACCCCAACTTGAATTTCTTGCTAGCATCAAGGCCAACAACCATCTTGACAACTAATTAGCTTGCTAACCACAATCTAAACTATAGCTTACCCTTCACACTTTTTATGGGTAACAAGTGTTTTGTTATAAACCCATTGTGTAAAAGCCTAGAAGAAAAATACTGAGGAGCTAAATATTTTCAATTTGACATGAAAAACACAAACAGTCGTCTCACCTCAAATTCAGCAGTCTAACTCCAAGGAAGACTATGTAAGTGACCTCTGATCCCAATTCTGGATATTTACATGCCAAAATTTCACAGAGAGCGCCTTCTGGTTCCGAGATATAACGATTGTGACAACCAACCCGTGTGACAAATTACCCCGTTCTCCCCTACAGTATGTAGAAAAAAGATTTAGGATGTCCCGATTCTTGTGGCCAGATTTAGGATGGTTAGAAGTACCCGGATGTCCTACTTCATGCGGCCAATTTTGTTAGTGTTGAAAAGTGCATCCTATTTGGGCGATTCTGACCCACAATCCAGTGCGCACGTGAAGTGACGTAACATCGACGAAGCCTCCATATGAAAACAAACGGGGATGCGACGGATATAAAAGCAAGAGGCAAGATCAAGGCGCAATGTTATGGTGAAATAAGAGAGTAAAGTATGTCCCAATAGCAGGGCCGCATTAATGCACGGGCTTACCTGGGCTGAAGCCCCAGGGCCTACAAGGATCAGGGGCCTCTAAAAAAAAAAAAAAAAAAAAAAAAATTTTTTTTTTTTTTTTTTTTTTTTTAACTGTCTCAATATAGGCCCCTGATCTAAGAAGGCCCCGCACATTGTCATTTAAATAAATTATTGACTGGCTCATGATAGGCCCCTGATCTTAGGGGGACGTAGAGAGATCGGGGGCCCATCATGAACCAGTAAAGAAAAAGGAAAAAAAATCACATTATTTTTGGCCTACGAAGATCAAGGGGCCTATCATTCACCAGTACATTTTTGTTATTTTTGTTTAAATAACATTGTTCGGGGCAACGCAGATCAAGGGCCTATATTGAGATGAGCCATTAAAAACAAAATGAAGAATTCAAAGAGAGAAGTAGCTTTGGGATAAGGGATTATAAAAAAAAAATTGGAATGCTGACTGACTGGATTTTTTAAACCTGTATATTTTTGTTTCTGCTTTTTGGTATTTCTGTGTCTCCAAATGATTTCAGAAAATAGCTCACATAGGACACAGTTGATATAGCCTTAGTTTTCTTCTCAAAGTGCACCAGATTGATGCATTTTAATTTAAAAAGGTTCAAATTTTTCTTCCGGGGGGGCGTGCCCCCGGACCCCCCTAGAAGGTCCTGGGTCCCCACCGCTGTCTCTTCAATAACTTGGAAAAACACAGTAACCAACTATGTGTGTTTGGTTATGAAAAGTCACTAGACCAGGAGGGGTTTAAGTACATGTTACCTTAAGTGATTTTGTATTTCATCAATAGAGATATTGTGGTGTAGACTAACATGGCTTTAACGCATCTGTATTGTAAGACCGCCGCCCGGGGGGGCCTACAAAACCTCTCAGCCCCAGGGCCTAGTGGCAGGTAAAAGCAGCCCTGAGTATGCCTACTGAATCCTAACTAGATTATTTTTATCGTCGGATGTAGTATGTAGAATAGAAAGAAGAAAGAGTATGCGATTCGGAACGCAACCTGTGTTTGAATCGATCTTTTGAGTGACTCTAAAAGCTTTTTCTCCTCAGCAGTAACAGAGCGGAGACATCCAGTGTGAATTTACGACATTATCTAAATTTATTTTGTTCCACATCTATCTCGTCTGCAGGAGCTTTGAAAACAATCTGAGGACCTACAGGCTTCTCTCCTGCCGGAAAACTGACTCTGAACTGCCAAACGTAAGTGAATATACAAGCAAATAATAATAAAATAAACTTATTAGCATTATTAACTTCCAAATCTAAGTGAATATACAATCAAAAAATCGAATAATAATAATAAAATAAACTAACACTTTTTATTCAATTGAATAATACAAAGAAACATGATTTAAATATAAAGCAATAACATTATCCATTACACTTTTTATTCATATTAGATTAATTATATTATATCATCTGAACTTCCAAATTTAAGTGAATATACAATCAAATAATACAAGTAAACACTTTTTATTCATATTATATTATCTCATTTCATCGAATAATACAAGTAAACATGGTTTAAATTAAAAGTATTACATTATCCCAGTTTTAATTGTACACAAATACACATTTTATTCATATTAAATTAATTATACGATCACATTTGTAATTGTATTGATGTATCTTTCCCCTTGGCTTTAGCGGCTCTGAGATTTGTACGGTAGCGTCAGGTACTTCCTGCTCAGGTGCATTGTGGGGGCTGAAGTCTTTTTGTGACACTAACAGAGGCTGTTTTTATGTGACTGTCTTTGTCCTGAAGTAGAGGTAGAGGGTGAACATAAGATGAGTAATACAGGTCCAGTTAGTTTACAGAGTAGTCAAGCTTTTCAGCAACGTATTTAGACCTATGCTACATGTTGATGACTCTCAGTAGTCTCTTTGGATTCTTATTCCACAAATCCACATTGACAAGAGATTAAAACAGTAAAGCCCCTATCTCACTGGGCTGCGACTGTTTGCGACAAGTTGGAGACTGCATTCGCGAGGGAGTCTCTAAACTGTCTCCAAACGTTCGCGGAGGTCTCAATTTCCTCGCATGAGTCGCAGAGCCGCGCAGTCCTGTCGCTTGAATTTTGAACATGTTCAAAAAAAGTGTGCGACAAATCTAGTCTCAAAATAGTCTCAGAGTGGTCGCAGGTGTCTCGAACGCGTCACAAACCCTTCTCAATTTAGTTTCCGCGAGTCAGAAAGTGCGAGAAATGTGAGACAACTTTGCGAGGGTTTGGCGATATATGAAACTAAATTGTGACTGATTTGAGACAAAAATGAGACTGACATTCCGTTCGTGCGACACTCGCCAGACGTTTGTGAGACATAAATGCGAGCTACCAGCAAGTTTTGGCCAGGACATTCGCAAACATGTCGTGAGGAACCAACTCAGTGAGACTGCAAGTGAAAATTGTCGCTAATTCACATATTTTCTCGCAATTTTGTGTCTCCAACTTGTCGCACACTGTCGCAGCCCAGTGAGATAGGGGCTAAGTGACAATGAAGGTTTTCTAGCCAGAAAGACAACATGTAAAACTCCAGTTTGTTGATATGGTAACACACTAAAGCCAGTGCCACAAAATGACAGTCCAAGTGCTCGTTATCCCTCTCTGCTTATTTCTTCATGACTGTGTTCATGAATGTGCTTCCAAGTTGAAATGCAAGTCGACATGCAAAAGGGTTGGCTTTGATCTGCTTCAAATTAAAGGTGAAGTAAGCGGTTTATTTAATGTATTATAAGTGTTAAATCGCTCTTTATTCATACAGTGATCACTTACATAATGTGCGCGTTTCATAAAGCCGATCTGTCAGTCAGCTGCTCTGCCTGTAATCGGCAAATAAACTTATTGGAGGATCCCAAAATTTTTATCCAATCACAAGAGAGAACGCTACAAACCGACACTCGTCTCACTCATACATACTACACACTCCATGGTCTCACTGCTGGTGCACGCCAGAGCAACAGATGGGTGAATGTTTATGCGCCTACAATGGCGGAGCAGGTAAAAATCCTTCCCAATGTCTGTTTTGATGGTTTTTATCATGTTTTATCACACTTATGGATCTGAGATGATGCTAGATAACTCGCTGCTTGAAGACCGCAGTGCAAGACGTGGGGACGAGCGAGGGGACTGCTAACTGCAGTAACTGACAGGACGTTAGCTAAAAGGACCATTCCGCTTACAGCACCTTTAACCTAAAGTAGCCCTCCTTAAAGTTTAATTTCATGTCTGTGGCCGAAAGTGAATTTTCCTTAAACGGACTCTGAAGATATTGTGGGAAAACTAAACATCCCAGTTTTTATTAATTTAATGTATTTGCAGCATAATATAGATAATTCCTCACTTTTGGACACTTTCAGCACATTTGGTTTAGTATGCCTTTTCTCAAAAACATTAAAAAATAAAAAGTTAAAAAGTTAAAATATGTATTTTTAGTTATTTACTTCAGGCGGCATGCGGCTTCTTGCATGCGAGGTAATCTCTTCCTGCTGCTCTGCTCTGAGGCAAAGCCTGGCCCAGCTGCTCAGTGGGTTGATGAGACATGGATGGTTTTATATACAGTGGAGTATACATTATTGGTTATTTGGCAATATATTTAATAATATAAAAGCAATTCACCCACTTGATGTCTGCTACAGAACTCACTGTTTGTCTTCACAGCCTTTAGAAGTTGCTGATAATCCATGTCCTTCAAAACCAAGCATCAGACATGCTGAATATTAGACCCACATATAAGGTATAAGGTTTGAGAATGTATTTAGTGTATTTCTAAGTGTTTCCTCTGTGTGTGTTTGTGTGTGTGTGTGTGTGTGTGTGTATGTGTGTGTGTGTGTGTGTGTGTGTCTCTGTATGTGTGTGTATGTGTGTGTGTCTCTCTCTCTGTCTATATATGTGTGTGTGTGTGTGTGTATATTTCTGTATGTGTGTGTGTGTGTGTGTATCTTTCTGTATGTGTGTGTATATGTGTCTCTCTGTATGTGTGTGTATGTGTGTGTCTCTCTCTCTCTGTCTATATATGTGTGTGTGTGTGTGTGTGTGTGTGTGTGTGTGTATATTTCTGTATGTGTGTGTGTGTGTGTGTGTGTGTAGAGCTCCTTTAACGTGGCAGTGGTGAACGTGGGCGCTCCGGCAGCGGGTATGAACGCGGCGGTGCGTTCAGCCGTCAGAGTCGGGATCACAGAGGGACACAAGATGTTCGCTGTCAGTGACGGCTTCGAGGGATTCTACAAGGGACAGGTAACAGGCAAAATAATATACGTTGGGCGCTCCGGTGGCGTAGTGGATAGAGCGCGTACCATATTGGCTCCGGCCTTTGTTGCAGTGGTTGCGGGTTCGAATCCGACCCGTGGACCTTCCCCAGGATATGACTTAGTCAATGTGGTTGCTGCCAAGGGGAACAGGAGGCACAGCGAAAAAATTTTGGGGTATTTTGCTCAAATACGCCAATGCGCACTAAAGAAATAGACAACTGTTTATTTGAATACAAAAATACAACAGACACTGATCTTACAGTTGTGCAATTTTGTTTGCTATGTGCAGGTACACATTTTGTGCAAACATGCAGACAGTACAAAGCACAATTAAAAAACTTCTACTGTTTTGGTGCAATACTATGCAGACACACTAAATACAAATAATGGACCATACACTTAACATGTGTATGCACATCAAAGTGCAAATTCAACTTTTTAAAGTTCCTTTTTGGATGGGGGGCTGTTGTGAGATTATTGTGGACAATAGGCCTACTGTGATGCGATAGCCTATAATTCATTAATGGTTATTATTAGCCTACTTGCTTGATTTCTTTTTAAATACAGGTCGTTTTGGAACATGTATTTCCCAATTTAAAACATACAAATAAAGCAGCTTTGAAAATTGCTGTTTTACAAATAACTTATTAGTTTAAATAACAAATACAATGTGTTTTCCCCTTAAAATGACTAAATGCATTTCAAAGACAGTAACAGTGTGGCATTTACTTTTACTCGACATCATTGTACATGAGGGTCACGGTCACCCCTCAATTGATGTTTCGAGGATAAATAAAGGGAAAATGAAAATGAAAGAAATACCATGAACTAGAGAAAAAAATGTAACTGTTGGTCTTTCAAAAAGGCTGATACAACAAGCTGCACTCTTTATTTAGGGTTGACAAACATTCCAATGAGGTCATAGTGATCCAGTAAGTGGTGTTACGTCCATTCTCCTCCCCCAACAGTGATAAGACTGAAGTGTGACCAGATAAACAGTTCCTACTTACCGTAAGCCAATTACTACGCTCCCATTGCAGCTGGAACATTTATATAAACACACACACACTCACTCACAGACATGCATATGCACGCAAGCACGCACACACATGCACGCAAGCACACACACACATGCACACATGCACGCAAGCACACACACACACACACAGACATGCAAGAAAGTATATACAAACACAGAAATGCACGCACTCACTCTGTAATGTTGTCTGTGTAAACATGGGCTGCCTGACACACAAAGTGTTTTCCCTGACCCACATGTAGTGTAAGGGCGTAACCTCTTGCTTTCACATAAACACAAAACAGTATCATAATGGTAAATGGACTTGACTTATATAGCGCCTTCTAGCCGATTTTCTCAGCCCCAAAGCGCTTTACATATCTTACCACATTCACCCATTCATACACACACTCATACACCGATGGCAGTACATACTGTCCTGGCCTACTAGTCTTAAAATAGATTGGTTCAGACCCCTTAGCATACTGATACCTAGAATAATAACAACTTAGCTTGGTTAGTAAAAAAAAAAAAAAAAAAAAAAAAAGATAAATATAAATATAAATATACAACTTAATTATTACACCAGTTAGCTGAATAGCTGAGTTAGCTTAAATTAGTTATTAAATTGATGTTGCACACACACACACACACACACACACACACACACACACACCTGTTTCAGCTGTTCAGTGTAGCAGTGACCTGATTAGACAGATGTCATGATCCCGGGTTATAACCTTAACTACAGGTCACTGACGGACACACACACACACACACACCCCCCCCCCCCCCCCCACACACACACACACACACACACACACACACACACACCGAATCAGTGAAGTATCACCTGAACAGCAACAAAATTAATATTTAAAGTTCAGTACTAGCAAAAATGAAAGAAAATAATAATATACTAATGGAATCTTATCTTCCTGTTTTCAAACTTCAGATCAAGGAGATCAAGTGGGGAGACGTCGGTGGTTGGACCGGCCAGGGAGGGTCCCTGCTAGGGACAAAAAGGTAACTGAGCACAAAGTCAAATGTTATGATTATAATGTACTATAACTGTAAATAAAAACAACATTTTAACTGGGGTAAACATTGTTTTAGGCGAGGGCCGATAACTGTTAATTTTCAGCATTCCGTCCTAAGGTTTTACCCATTCTACCTAGACATGTCAAAATAACACCCATTTGAGACAGAGAGGTAACTGAGCACAAAGTCATAGCCTATGTTATGATTATAATGCACTATAACTGTAAATAAAAATCAACGTTTTAACCACAGTTGAGTGCATTGTTTTAGGCATGGTAAATAACTGTTAATTTCCAGCATACCGTGCTAAGGTTTTACCCATTTTGCAAAATTTCAAAATAACACATCTGAGACAAAACGGTAACCTAGTCCTAAATCTGCCATAATAATTGTACTACACTATAACTGTAAATACAAATCAACATTTTACCAGGAGTTGAGTGCAACATTGTTTTAGCTATGGGCCAAGGTATACCATGGTTTGAAAAAGTCAAGGTTCTATATCGGCTTTTATTTTCCGCCATATTGTTCTAAGGTTTTGCCCATTCTACCCAGAAATATCAAAATAACACATTTGAGACACAAAGTTAACCTAGTCCTAATTCTTCCATAATAATTGTACTGTAATATAACTGTAAATAAAAATCAACATTTTAACCAGAGTTGAGTGCAACATTGTTTTACTATTCCATCATTTCTAAATAATGATTATACTACACTATAACTATAAGGCAAGGCAAGGCAGGTTTATTTCTATAGCACATTTCAGACACACGGCCATTCAAAGTGCTTTACAGGGGCAATATTACAATACATCAAGATTAGACATTAGAAATTGCATTTAAAGGTGCAGTGTGTAATATGACATCATCAAGAAAGTTCTACAAAGTTCTAGAATGCAACACTCCCTTGGTAACCCCAACCCTTTCGAATAATAACAGAAGCTACAGTGGCCTTCAAGGACAAGAACAATTCTAAATTTTAAACAATGCACCTGATGACATTCCAACTATGACACTTTCAAGATGGCGGCACTAGGCCTTGGTCCAACATATGCAGAAATATGGACATATATGAGACCCTTTCTAAGGGAAACAATAATAATAAAAAAAAAAAAATTCAGCTATTATGCACTAAATTAAATGTACTTATGGATATTATAATTACTTTCTACAAAATCTGCTAGGAAATAAAACCCGAAATTCTACACACTGCAGACTTAACATATAGTAAAAATAAAGAACAATTACATGTTTTTAACCAGAGTAAAGTAAAGCATTGTTTTAAGTATTGGATTATTTCCTTTATGTATCTCCTAGGACTCTTCCAGGCAAATATCTGGATAAGATCGCAGAGCAGATCAAGATCCATAACATCAACGCAATCCTGGTCATTGGGGGATTTGAGGTACGTCACTTTACCATTATTTTGGGCATAATGACAGTTTTATTATTATTATTTTGATTTTACAATATTATTATTATATTTTATATTCAATGTATTATATTAATTTTACATTATTTTATATTTCTGAACAATCCAAGTTATTTTCATGCTAGTATAAGCTCACATAGCTAAAAAAAAATTATTTGGTGAGTTATAAAAGAAAATGCTACTGATATAATTGTATAAAAGCTATATTCTTCAGTAATACGAAAAGTAATTTTACCTCAGCTTTAAGTATGATATCAATAATAATTTCTATATCTTAATTTCACAATATTTTATCTTTTTGAACAATTTAAGCTATTTTTAAGATAGTATTATAGTTTTCTCATGTTTAAACAGTATACTATTGGTTGTATAATTTAAAAAGCTATTGTTAATTAAAAGCTGTATTGAGTATATATTGTATATGAGTAATATGAAAAGTCTGCATTTTTGTACTGCCTTTACTGTATTATGAATAGCTTTCCCTTTCCAGTATTTCACATGCACTGTATGCTGTTTACCACCACTTAGTCCATTTCATTTTCACTCATTCACCCAGTTTCACATTTCATTTCCCTGCACATGTCTAGACTTTTGTATATAATATAATAATTATATACAAATATATAATTTAAAACACATTTATATGTTATAGGCTCACACCTTGTCTGTCTGTAGTAGCCAAAGCTGCAAAGACAAACTTTAGGATGATATTAATGTCAAAGTAAAAAGAATAATAATAGCCTCAACCAAATTTGATTGATTTAATTGATTTAATATTTATTAGTATTTAGTAAACCAGATTTTAAAGAGAGTGTTGGATTCAAACCCTAATATTAGTGTGCACGTTTAATTTAGAGCCTACATTTTTTAATCTTACATCAATTTCTTTATTTTAAATGTAGAAACACCAAATCTGTAAAAAATTAAATATAAATTCTAATTAGTGAAAGAATAAATAAATACATTTTTTAAAGGTTTTTGACTTTGTCAGCTTGACCTCCCTGATTTTTTATTATTTAATATTAATAATAATAATAATAATAATAATAATAATAATAATAATAATAATAATTATTATTATTATTATTATTATTATTATTATTATTATTATTATTATTATTATTATTATTATTATTGTTATTATTATTATTATTATTATTATTATTATTATTATTATTATTATGTGTTTAGAGCTACACCATCTACTTCCTGTGTGTGTCTCACTCTCCATCCTGATTGGTCTGGCTCTCTCCTCTTGGCTCCTCCCACTATAGTCAAACTCCTCCCACACATTTTCCCTTGTCCCACTTTGTCATTACTGTATCTGTTATCTTCATTATAAATACCCATCTCCCACAAACACCCCCCCCCCACTCCCACCCACCTCAAAGCCCCACAAGTCCATGGTTGCGTTCCGAATCGCATACTCTTTCTTTTTTCTATTCTACATACTACATCCGACGATAAAACAAATCTAGTTAGGATGCAGTAAGCATACTATTGGGACATACTTTTACTCTCTTACTTCATCATAACATTGCGCCTTGATCTTGCCTCTTGCTTTTATATCTGTCGCATCCCCGTTTGTTTTCATATGGAGGCTTCGTCGATGTGACGTCACTTCATGTGCGCATTGGATTGTGGGTCAGAATCGCCCAAATAGGATGCAATTTTCAACACTAACAATCTTGGCCGGATGAAGTAGGACATCCGGGTACTTCTAACCATCCTAAATCTGGCCACAAGAATCGGGACATCCTAAATCTTTTTTCAACCATACTAAATAGTAGAACGTATGCGATTCGGAACGCAACCCATGCCTTCAACCCATGTTCCTATAGAATCTAGAATATTATTATTTTTTAGCCCCATCAACTTTATGTATCTAGTTCTTTACGTAAAGTGCTTTGAGTGCGAGAAAAGCGCTATATAAATTAACTACATTATTATTATTATTATTATTATTATTATTATTATTATTATTATTATTATTATTATTATTATTATTATTATTATTATTATTATTATTATATTATATTATTATTATTATTATTATTATTATTATTATTATTATTATTATTATTATTATTATTATTATTATTATTATTATTATTATTAACACACCCAAACAGTTTTAAAACTTTATGTACTCAAACTCCTCCCACACATTTTCCCTTGTCCCACTTTGTCCCATTGTTGTGTCTAAAATGTGTCTATTACGTTACTATAGAGACACATCACCCATCAATAGACCCCCTCGCCCACCCACCTCAAAGCCCATGTCTTCAACCCCTGTTCCTCCACACAACCAAACAGTTATACAATGGTATATAGTACAGTACAGCTCTGGAAAAAAAATTAAGAGACCCACTCCAAATATTCAGTGTCTCTCGTTTTTACTCTTTATAGGCATATGTTTGAGTAGAATTAACTAGAATTTTGGTTTTATAATATAAACTACTGACAACATTTCTACCAAATTCCAATTTGTCATCAAGAGCATTTTCAATAGGTAATGTAGAGATGAAGATTTAAAGTCAAAGTCAAAATGATGTCTAATTATTATTATTTTTATTCCAGAGTTGTATAGTAGATAATATGTACTATATGCATTTAATTTCCTCAAAACCATCTGGTTAAAGCCCTTAAAGCTGGGGTGTAGGATTTGGGGAGAAAATGGCAGTTGGGATAGAGATTTGAATCCAAATACCTCAACCGCTCCACTTGTTCTCTTTGGTCCCTCCCATATGGTCCCTCCCTGACACGCTCTACACCAACAAAGTCGTGCCAAAAGTGAATGGACAGTCCCAACAGCCAATAAGAACAGAGAATCGGAGCCTCGCTCTGATTGGTCTGAAGTGTACAGCTCATGTTAACTTTGACCAATCAGAAATCACATACCCCAGCTTTAATGGCATTATACCGCTCTCACCCTTTTTCCCCTGACACCTCATAATTCCCTCTGTATGTCCATATAATATAATATTAAGTTATTAACCAATAAGAAACTGGCTTTCACCGCTACAGGCCTATATGGGATTACTGGAACTTTCTTCGGCCCGGAACCAATATACTGAGTTCTGTGTTCCCATGGTGATGGTACCGGCAACCGTCTCCAACAATATCCCAGGGTCCGACCTAAGCATAGGCTCAGACACGGCTCTGAATGCCATTACTGATGTAAGGGAGTGTGTGTGTGTGTGTGTGTGTGTGTGTGTGTGTGTGTGTGTGTGTGTGTGTGTTTGTGTGTGTGTGTGTGTGTTGGGAGGGTGTGTGTGTGTGTGTGTGTGTGTTGGGGGGGTTGTGTGTTTGTGTGTGTGTGTGTGTGTGTGTGTGTGAGTGTGTGTGTGTGTGTGTGTGTGTGTGTGTGTGTGTGTGTGTGTGTGTGTGTGTGTGTGTGTGTGTGTGTGACGTAACAACACACACAATCCAGCCGGTCAGAGTTTTTGGGGCTTCACTGATTGACAGCTCGCATCCTTGCAATAACTATCAGAAAGTTGGCTTGACAAAAGGGTGCAACATGATATTGGCAAG
>NC_137213.1:29227025-29237025 GCF_949987685.1 Ammodytes marinus | reverse complement strand
AAGCTCAGTCTAGCTCAGAGTCAAGCTGAATGTTAGCTTCCACAGAAAAATTTAACTTATTTTACTTATTTAAAACGGTCACATTGTGCCATTTTTTCTATTATTTTGTTAAAAGAGAACTGGTATTATTGTTTTAATTGCTTATAAGATGAGCAGAACTAAGGATAGGACTTTAAGCAGGTCATAATTCCATATTTAGGCTTACTTATTATTTCATATTGCTGGGAAAACAAGTTTTTTACCCAAACTGTATTATTCAAGCTTCTCGCGAAAAACTCAAATTTCTTATTTTCTTGATGTTACATTTGAACACATCATGATGTCATTTTATTGACCTTTGCCTAATAATCCTTTTACTGAGCCGACCTGAACACATCACATTTGAACCGTTTGCGATTTTTTTGAGCTAACTAGTTCTTATCCTGCCGATTTTAATATGGATTTAAAAACTATCAGATTTTTTAACTGCGGGACTTGCTACAGTCTCTCGTTTGTTGATCACCGCTGCATTGAATAAATGATGGGACGGTGCCGAGCTCGTCTGCAGCGGCAGCGGCTCAGCAGACAAGAGTTGTTTTTTTTGGGAGACGGAGCGGGTTGAAGGAGTTTCTTCAAGACAGTCGAAGGTAGAACACTTTTACAGTCCATGATGCGGACCAGTGATGGAATAATACACTGAAGTAGGCCTAATTAGATGAAGATGACCCGACTCGATATTTAAAATTATTGTCATGTATTATTATTATCATGTAGCCTATCGATAAGCTCAAACGTTATTGATTTCTGGGTTTTGAATATAGCGGAACCAGGTCCGTAGCCTAATAGAGCCGGCTTTCGGAACGTAGACAGCGAAACTGCGCACACACAGGCTGTGTGTGTGTGTGTGTGTGTGTGTGAGAGAGAGAGAGATAGAGTGCGAAAGAGCGAGCGTGATGCTGCTGGCTGCCGCGCGCAGCTGCTCAATTGCAAATATAGCCGATCTATTTTGTGTGAGTTAGCGGGAAAAAAAATAGTTTTGCAGACTCTAAAACACGTGAATAAATAGCCTAGACTACTGACAAACCCTCTAGAATCCACTTGCCCGTTCGGGCAACCAAAAAGCAATGTCAACTTGCCCGAACATTATTTTCAGTTGCCCCGGGCAAGCGGGCAACCGTTAGTGTCAACCACTGTAGAATATCATGGAAAATGAATTGGAATTGAGGCAATAATTCATGCAAAAGGGGCCCAAACCAAGTACTGAGTACATATGCATGATTATACTTTATATAGGGCCGACATTTCTGTATTGAAAATACCTTGTTCATTGATTTTATGTGATATTAAAATTTTCTGAGATTTTGCATTTTGGGGTTCTCATAAACTGTAAGCCATAATAATCAAAATATATAATATATATAACAAATAAAGGTTTGAGATATCTCACTTTGCATGTAGTGAGTCTATATAATATATTATTTTCACCTTTTAAGTTGAATTACTGAAATAAATTAACTTTTGCACGATATTCTAATTTTTCGAGTTTCACCTGTATGTTAGTGTGGACCTGTTATTTTTTACATTTTTAAGTCTTGTGCTTGTGTGTGTGTGCGTGTGTGTGTGTGTGTGTGTGTGTGTGTGTGTGTGTGTGTGTGTGTGTGTGTGTGTGTGTTCCAGGGAAAGTGTTTGCGAACAGCGAAGACACGGCCTGTCTGCTGGGGATGCGACGCAGAGCCATGGTGTTTCAGCCTGTCGCTCAGATCAGAGACGAGACAGACTTTGTGTAAGAAATACTTTCAGTTCTTAATATAATGTAGCAGAAAATGTAATTGGTTTATATTCAATACAAAATAGAGAAAAAAAAAATAAGAAAAGTACACAGCTATAACTAAAAATAAATCACTTACTGAACTGTATCTAAGAAAGTATACAGACTAGAGGCAAAATATTATGGACCTTGTTCTGTACAATCTAAAGGGACAACATTATGGGGAATTAACACAAATTATTCTCAACAGAAGTGGTACGTCTTACATACAGTCCCCTCCATAAGTATCGGAACAGTGAGGCCAATTCCTTTATTTTTGCTGTAGACTGGAAACATTTGGGTTTGACACCAAAAGATGAATATGAGACAATTTAATTTATTTAAAGTCTATCTGTTCCAATACTTCTGCTCTCCTAAAAATGTGGTGTTCCTTTACAAATAATGATATCTTCTCAGATGTGTATCGGATCCAGATGTAAATACCTGGAAATGAAAGCTGAAATGTTGAGCCGATACACATCTGAGAAGATATCATTATTTGTAAAGGAACACCACATTTTTAGGAGAGCAGAAGTATTGGAACAGATAGACTTTAAATAAACTAAATTGCCTCATATTCATCTTTTGGTGTAAAACCCAAATGTTTCCAGTCTACAGCAAAAATAAAGGAATTGGCCTCACTGTTCCGATACTTATGGAGGGGACTGTAGGCCTAGTATTGTTTCATTGATAAAATGAAAAAAGGCTGTATCTAAAATCTGCTCTGATCTGCCTTTGATCACTAATATGTTTTAGAGATTTTAACTCTGGCCTTATCCATCATCTAGGTTTTTTTTTTTTTTTTTAAATGGTAAATGGTAAATGGACTTGACTTATATAGCGCTTTTTAGCTGTTTTTCTCAGCCCCAAAGCGCTTTACATATCTTACCACATTGACCCATTCATACACACACACACACTCATACACCGATGGTAGAAGCTGCCATGCAAGGCGCTCTCTGAACCATCGGGAGCAATTTGGGGTTCAGTGTCTTGCTCAGGGACACTTCAAGACACTTTAAGACGAAAATGTATGCAGAAATAGTTTGATATTGCCAAATTAGCATATGAACGTGTACAAAAATGAATTGTTGTAATGTAAGCAATCAACAATATATACAGAAACAGTTAGAAATGTCACCCAGTGTCTCACATTATTATGAAAACCTATTATACGTTGTGCACCTTTAATAACTAAAAATCCCTGTGTATTTTTCCCCTTCCCAGCCACCGTATCCCCAAGGATCAGTGGTGGCTGAAGCTGCGTCCGCTCATGAAGATCTTGGCCAAATACAAGACGAGTTTCGACGTGTCCGATTCCGGTCAGCTGGAACACGTGACCCGGGTCAGACCCAAAGACAGCAGCGCCTAGGCAACCGGCTAGATTCTAGATTCTAGATTCTAGAACACAGAAGATAGAACCGTGGCGACATTCTAGAACACCACCCCATGGCAACAGTATGAAAACCTAGCCATAGCAACGCACTGTATTGTGTAGGCTAGTGTGTAGTGGCAATTTTTTTTGTTGTGGTTGAAATTTCGAGTTAATGTGGACATTTTTTGTTTTCTATTTCTAAAATTTAAAATAAGGGTCTATAGAATACTTTTATTTTTTAGTTTGAAGTGTCAAGAAATCAGATTATTTTTATTTTTATTGCCCATCTTCCAAAATGGCCACTATCGGAATCATGCCATTTTTTGAAGAAGGTGTTAATTTTTTTTTTTTGTCATACAATTGCTGGCTGTGTGGTAACAATGTGTGGTATGAAACTTAGGCCATGGCAACATTCTAGAACACAGCTCTACGGCAACAGAATGAAAACCAGACCATGGTTACCGTATGAAGCATAACAATAACAACGCACTGTATTGTGTAGTCAAGTGTATGGGCAATTTTGTTGGATAATTTTCAAGTTGATGGGGAATTCTTGTTTATACTTCTAAACAGAAGATATAAGTTATAAGGGTCTATAGAATAGTTTTATTTGAAGTGTCAAGAAATCAGATTTTTTTTTTTTATTATTATTATTTTCTTTGCCCATCTTCCAAAATGGCCACTATCAAAAGCATGGCATTTTAGTAAGAAGTTCTTCATTCTCAACACAATTGCTGTGTATGTAATATTATTTTGTATCACCATTTTAAGCCAGTACTGTGTGTGTGTGTGTGGACTCAACTTGAATTTAAATATTGATGTTTTGAATAGTCTGGTAGGCTATGTCAAAAATATCAAAGATGGCTACCTATGCTTTTTTTTTTTTTTTTTTTTTTTTTTTTTTTTCTTGCATTTTCATGCTTTTAATAATAGTTTTGAAGAGACAGAGTTGAAATGGGGCAGAGAGGGGAGTGACATGCAGAGAACGACCACGGGCTGGAATCGAACCCGGGTTTGCTGCTGGGCCCGGCCCGGGGGGGGGGGGGGACGACGCCCTACCAACTGAGCTAAGCGCGCCCCCATGTAGCCTATTCTTTAAAAAAAAAAAAGTTTTAAGTTTAGTCCTGTTTGTTGACACTAGAACCAAAAGTATTCTCTGGACTCTTACATTCATTTTAGGAGTGAAGACATTTTTCACATCAATCTGAAAATGACAGAGAGAACAGCTTCACAAATCAGTGACAGCTACTCACTCAATGACCGATAAACGATATTAAAACATGTATTGACTGAAAATTAATCGATTAGTAGATCTTAAAGACCTACTTCACCGGTTTGCATATGAAGGTGTATTGAATTCTGAGATCCTATGTAGTATAAATGTGTTACTTTGTAAATATTACTGTGATGTCACAGTTAAAGACATCACAGTAATATTTACAAAGTACGTTTTTTTTAACCCTATATTTCTCTTTCTGTGATGTCACGAGAAAGAGAAATATAGGGTTAAAAAAAACACTCTTTCTGCCTTTTCTCAGGCTAGGATGAACCGATTTCAATTTTTTTTGCACATTTATACTACATAGGATCTCAGAATTCAATACACCTTCATATTCAAACCGGTGAAGTAGGCCTTTAAGGATAGTAGGTAATTTAAAAAAAAGTTATATTAAAGTTACAGGATAAAGCCATTGCACTTTTCAGAAAGGATCCTCTCTATATTAAAGGCCTACTTCACCGGTTTGAATATGAAGGTGTATTGAATTCTGAGATCCTATGTAGTATAAATGTGCAAAAAAAATTAAAATCGGTTCATCCTAGCCTGAGAAAAAGCCAGAAAGAGTGTTTTTTTTAACCCTATATTTCTCTTTCTCATGACATCACAAAAAGAGAAAAAACACTCTTTCTGCCTTTTCTCAGGCTAGGATGAACCGATTTCAATTTTTTTCGCACATTTATACTACATAGGATCTCAGAGTTCAATACACCTTCATATTCAAACCGGTGAAGTAGGCCTTTAACTAACTACTGATGAAATCTAGACACTGAAATCGAAATTGAAATTGAGGGTGAGTGATTTGGGATCGAGTTATTTACGTAGCCAACGTATTTTCTAGATTCCCAATTCAAAGTGATCATAGATCTTAAAGGTGCAGTGTGTAATATGACATCATCAAGAAAGTTCTACAAAGTTCTAGAATGCAACGCTCCCTGGGTAACCCCACCCCTTTTGAATAATAACAGAAGCTACAGTGGCCTTCAAGGACAAGAACAATTCTAAATTTTAAACAATGCACCTGATGACATTCCAACTATGACACTTTCAAGATGGCGGCACTAGGCCTTGGTCCAAAATATGCAGAAATATGGACATATATGAGACCCTTTCTAAGGAAAAAAACAATAATTCAAAAACATTTTTTCAGCTATTATGCACTAAATTAAATGTACTTATGGATATTATAATCACTTTCTACAAAATCATGCTAGGAAATAAAAACCCAAAATTCTACACACTGCACCTTTAAGCGTATACATCCTAAGCACTCCTTACTATGTAGCCTACTGTATGTATTTAAGTTTTGGTCCTGAAAATGTAGCAATATCTCAATTATTTTTGACGCTACCTAGCCTAGCTTAACATCAGTGTTGCTATACACAGCTAGCTAACGTAGCCAATGCATTTCAAGTCTGAGCTTTCGTCATCATTGTATGTCCTTTTATTATTTTCTACAGCACCTTGTTCCCCTATAATAAATGTAAATCCTTTAACGCTGCTTTTAAATAATTAATATATGCCTGTCCACACTTTGAAAGACGTCTACCAACTTGATTTGTAAAAGGTTTCAAATTCTAAATGAAAACTTGGAAGCAAAAGGGTTCAGTAAGCCGAGCCATATATGTGTGTGTGGTTGTGTGACGTATAAACCTGCTAACTGTGTGTGTGTGTGTGTGTGAGCTATCCACCTGCTTACTGTGTGTGTGTGTGACTCCTATCAACCTGCTAACTGTGTGTGTGTGTGTGACTCCAATCAACCTGCTGTGTGTGTGTGTGTGTGTTTGACCTTCCACCTGCTAACTGTGTGTATGAGTGTGTGTGTTTGTGTGTGTGTGAGCTATCCACCTGCGAACTGTGTGTGTGTGTGTGTGTGTGTGAGCTATCCACCTGCTAACTGTGTGTGTGTGTGTGTGTGAGACCTATCAACCTGCTAACTGTGTGTGTGTGTGTGTTGTGGTGTTGCCTTCTCCGTTTATATCCGCCCCAGGCTTTGTGTGTGTGTGTGGCCTCTCTCTAGTTGTTTGTGAGTCCTGCCTTTGCTGTAGTGTGAAACGCAACATCAACTTTAATGTACTGACAGCGCACTGCCGCAGAGTAATAAAGCTTCTATTGTGTGGAAAGTTATCCATGTGTTTGTCAATGTGATTTATTTGATGTTTTACTCCATAGAGAATAGCCTACGTACTTACAACCTAGTTTAGTAAGTAAAAAAGAAAAGAAAAAAAAGACATATACAACTAAATTATTATCAGTTAGCCTAAAGGTGCTACGAGGAAACTTTTAAATATTTCTGAAACAGTCTCATTTTTCCTCTGATGATCATACATTACATGTAACAGCAAACGAGACCATCAGTGCAAAGAATGCAATTTTCTTATTTAGTTTTTCTTAATGCCTTTGTCATGGGTATACGCTCACCCAGGAACAACAGCTGGCGTAGTAAAAACACGCTACCGCTTTTGTCCAAAGGGGGCGCTAGAATGAACACAAACTCAAAGTTCCTCGGAGCACCTTTAAGTCAAAGGTACATTGTGTACTATAAGAGTATTTAGCAACATCTAGTGGTTAGATTCTAGATTGCAACCCCGTCACTTTTTTAATGAAAAAAATTATTCAAGCTGATGGACATTTAAAGCCACTACGAGTAACATGGCACGTTGGCGTCCCCTTTGGACAAAAGCGGTAGTATTTTTACGACGCCCGCTGTCGCAAAGCTGTTTTCTAGCTCGTGCCAGGCATGCAAGTGTGAACTGAGAAGGGCGCAATATAGTCTAGTACTCGTAGCCGCTTCAAAGATTGTAGGGGGTAAAAAAAAAATACTGCATTAAAACTTATATGAACCTTTGTAGGAGAATGGTGATCAAGTTACTGACAATAACTAGGTAATTAAGTTGATTTTACATTGAAGAGTGTTCAGTATTAGCCTGGCACCGCCCGCCTACTACTTCAGCTAAATTTTCATTTCCCTTCAGTAGTCAGTCTGGGTGTGCGGTATATTCTTAGGTTTTCAACGGATAGATTTCTGCCGGTCCAATCAGCGAACAGAAGGAGTGGCTCAGAAGCCGGCGCATGACATGATTGGTTGGCAGATCCAGAGTGGCACTGGGCAGATCCAATAGTTTTAAACTTCAACAGACACCCCGCCTTCAAGTGAGTTAACGTTTTGTCAATTGAGCGATTCCAGACCTTCTGTACAAAATGAAATGAAGTACGATGGTCTGGAAGAACCAGGCTAGCTCAGTATGTCCAGAACCAAATAATGTGTATTTGTAATAAAACTGCAGAGAAAAATTTCACAAAAGTCACACTCACAAGATCAACCCCACCATCACAAAATAATCCATACAAAATAAATAAAGACTTGACTCAGATTTTGTATTCCAATACAATGCAATAATCACATTTTAATAATAAATATGTACATAACGGGATATGGAGAAAGAAAAAAAATTAAGTAACTTCTAAAGCACTAATCAGTCTGCCTGCCTCCTCTTCAGTTCTTTGACGCCATAAAGAAAAAAAAAGAAAAACAATTCTAACAGAAATGTTTTTGGGATTTTGAGAACATATTGTGTTTTGCCACTGTGTTACATCGGAGGTCTACGGAAGAGGATATTAGGGTCAGCCATAAGAAAATAAATGATCCCTGCGTTCCAAATCACATACTCTTTCTTTTTACTACACTACATACTAAAGTACAGAAGAGTTTTAGGGCCACAGACAGGAGAGAAAAGAAAATCAGATAAGGAAGATTTTCTTTCATTATGTTGAGAAATGTCAAGAATAAAGACAAATACTCCAAAATGCTATTGGAGTTAGTGGGGGAATTTATGTAATTTCAGCATACTACAATTGACGTGCATGTATTGGGACATCCTAAATCTTTTTTCTGGCATACTAAATAGTAGGTGAAGTATGGGGATTGGAACACAGGGTAAGTTCTTTATTCTCAGAATTCTGACTTTAAAGACAGAACTATGGAATTCTGGAAAAAAAAGTCAGAATTCTGAGTTTAAAAGAGTCAGAACTCAATTTTTTTCTTCTTATGTTTGGCCCTAATCCTCTTCCGTAGAAGTCCAGTTCAGTTTTCATTGATAAACTATTTAACTATCCATGAGGGGTCTTTCTTAATGGTTTCGTTCTCTGGGCCCAGAATAGCAACGCCGCACGTCTGCTGACCCACACTGAGGTATCTGCAGGAGAAAAGACCAACAACATTTATTTATTACTTTAATTATAACCATAACTAACCTTTATTTCTACAGGTAAATCCCATTGAGACCGAAGACTCTTTTACAAGGGAGACCTGTTTTCCTTTCCCACGTTCCCATTCACACACACATTCATACACCGACAGCAGGCTAACTATCGACATTCACACGAGGCAAGGTGGGTGAAGTGTCTTGCCCAAGGACACAACAACTATGACACAGGTGGCAGGGCGGGGATCGAACCTCCAACCCTTTGATCATCGGCCGACCCGCTCTACCAACTGAGCCACAGTCGCCCCTGCACACTTTTAACACACTTTTTTGAATGATGATTTTGAACTTGTACATGCAGGAATGTTAATCTCTCTCTATTTTGGTTGATAAAAAGGTGCAGTCAGTGATTCTGGAGAACGCTTGGTGTCAAAATCACTTTTTGTAAAAATTTGGGAGAACTTGCTCATCATCCGCTGTTGGTATAGTAGTGTGCGCACTAAAAGGAAATCCAGTGTTAATACACAGCCTAGGCTCTGTAAAACGGGCATGTTTCCAGCTACTGTGGCCCCCTTTGCTTACATGCCCCGTTTACAGAGCCTAGGCTGTGTATTAACACCTGATATTTTTTCAGCGCACACATGATACAGACAGGTAGCAGATCATGAGGAGATATTCACTGATTTTGATAAAAAAGTGATTTTAATAACGAGCGTTCTCCAGAATCACTGACTTCACCTTTAAGTGTTAAAGTTAAGAAAATATTTTCACACACACACACACACACACACACACACACACGCACACGCACACACACACACACACAGAGGAATCAGCATAGAAAGACTATAGTTATTTTACCGTTCGGCGACGTCCAGCAGACTTCTGTGTGTGACGGCGAACAGTCTTTCTCTGTGACTCTGTTTCATCTCGTCCGTCACTCCACTGAGGAAGCGTCCCATTCCTACAACACACACACACACACACACACACACACACACACACACACACACACACACACACACACACACACACACACACACACACACACACACACACACACACACACACACACACACACACACACACACACACACACACACACACACACACACACACACACACACACACACACACACACACACACACACACACTAGTATCAGGCTTTAAAAGGTACAGTGTGTAATATTAGAGTATTTAGCGTCGCTAGTGGTGAGATTCTAGATGTCAACGCTCCCTTGCTAACCCCTTCCTTTTGGAGAATTTATTAATGTGACCGATACAAACTTTAACTTAACTTGTGAATATTATGCATCATGATAGGACACAGTTGGAGCCTCACCAAATAAATAAAACC
>NC_137213.1:29214525-29222025 GCF_949987685.1 Ammodytes marinus | reverse complement strand
CCTCGTAGCACCTTTAATAGACACAATAATAGATAATTGAGAGCTCTGTAAAGTTCAGGTGCTGGAAAAAAACACACACACACACACTCACACACACTGCAATGTAGGAGGGTTGGGCGGTATCCATTTGTACATGATCCGATAAAACTTATATTTCAACTGCGCGATGGCCACTGTTTATGTATGTACTTTGTGTATCGTACCCTACCTGTTCCATGCCTTCGAAGGTCTTTAATAGACACAATAATAGATAATTGAGAACATTATAAAGAGCTATCATCACTGCTATTCTGCCCTACCTGTTCAATGCCTCCAAAGGTCTTTAATAGACACAATAATAGCTACTTGTGAACATTATAAAGAGCTATCATCCCTGCTGTCATACCCTACCTGTTCCATGCCTCCAAAGGTTTCCTGCAGGTCTAAGTGATCATTAAAGTGCGATCACCACTGTTTATGTATGTATTGTATATTATATCCTATCTATTGTAAGAAAAAGAGTCTAGGATTGACTCTCTTTCTTACTTATAATAGACAGATTATAGATAATTGCGAACGTTTTATAAAGAGCTATCATCACTGCTATTCTACCCTACCTGCTCCATGCCTCTGAAGGTCTTTAATAGACAGAATAATAGATACTTGTGAACATTATAAAGAGCTATCATCCCTGCTATCATACCGTACATAATAATAATAATTATTATTATAAAGTTATTGAGCTGTGGAAAAGGGGTAGGATCCAATAAGTTTATACTTCTTCCTACTCCTTTTCAGGCATATCAATTCAATATGTTTTTTGTTTATTTTTTGTTTATTTTTATTTGTGAAATCATTTGAACATATTTTTTTATTGTATTTTCATGCTTTTAATTTTTTCTTTTTTTTTGATATGTCTGAAATAAAACTGAAATAATAATAAAACTGAAATAATAATAATAGTAGTACCTGCTCCATGCCTCCGAAGGTCTCCTGCAGGTCCCCGGCGGGGGGTGAGGTGTCGGGCGGCGCGCGTCATGGCGTACATGTGACCGGAGTAAGAGATCCCATTGGATAACTCCTGGGCCGATGACATCACCAGCACTCTGAGGCGCTCCACATCGTCAAAGTGAGGGCTGCAGGGGGTGGGTGGGGGAGGGGTTAGGTTAATGACACAGTTTAACATTTTAGCATCAATGAAATCTGCCTAATAGTACTTTCAATTGTTTAAAATTATTTTGAATCTGTCATTGGAAATGAGGGTCATCCCCCAATGATCTATCTAGTATAAATAAAGATTGTAAGAATTAATTAATTTATTTTTATTTGCTATTTTTACTGTTTTTTTTGGTCCAATTGTCAATTCAATTGTTATTATTTGGTTCTAGGGAATGTGGTAGAACCAACCTGTTGAATATGGTTCTAGGGCAGTGTGTGGTGGAACCAACCTGTTGAATATGGTTCTAGGGCAGTGTGTGGTGGAACCAACCTGTTGAATATGGTTCTAGGGAAGTGTGTGGTAGAACGTACCTGTTGAATATGGTTCTAGGGAAATACAGTGTGTGTTAGAACCAACCTGTTGAATATGTCGCTCCAGAGCTGGAACATGTGAGGCAGGTTTCTCTCCAGGCAGGACGAGGACAGGAGAACGCCCTGGAACACACAACACACAGACAATGATGTAATGCTTCAATTGGTGTTTGAGTGCATGGTGTTAATGCAATTTTTTTCATTTTCTGTTCAAAAATGCCCGTAAAACACACATTTATTGCCATTCCTTATTAACCATGTCTCCCTTATCACAAAACATGGTAAATAAAATGAACAGAAAATGAAAAATGTTGCATTAACACCACGCACAGACAATTACATTACTGCTTCAAATGGTGTTTGAATGGCCGTACTGCACTTTTTTTTTTTTTTTTTTCACATTTTCTGTTTGTTTAATTTGTGTTTTTTTTAAAAATTATAAGTGGGAAATGAAAAAAATAAAAAAATAAAATGGCAAATTAATAAAAAAAAAAATCCAATTTTCCAGTCAAACTTTTATTTTTGAAAAAAAATTGTAAAAACATGCAATACATTTTTTTTTTCAATATATATATATATTTGTTTGTTTTGATTATAGAACAGATATGTATTGATGAAGGGAGACACGTTACCTGTTCGTACATGTCCAGCTGTGTGGAGTCTTGAATGACCTGAGAGGAGACAGACATTCCTCCTGTTCTCAACTCCTTCTGCTGAGACTGCTGACGGTAGTCCAGGTCACCACAGCCCAGTCTGACACACACAGACACAAAATTTGTTGTATGCATTGTTGTAAATTAAGAGAGAGAGAGAGAGAGAGAGAGAGAGAGAGAGAGAGAGAGAGAGAGAGAGAGAGAGAGAGAGAGAGAGACAGAGAGACAGAGAGAGAGAGAGAGAGACAGAGAGAGAGAGAGAGAGAGAGAGAGAGAGAGAGACAGAGACAGAGAGACAGAGAGAGAGAGAGACAGACAGACAAACAGTTTAATAATTTTAGTTTTCTTACATTTTTATAATTTTACAGTGCAATGTTGAGTTGCAAAAATCCACACATCAGTGCTTGTAAATTCTCAACTAATTTATTTTGAGAAAAATCATTTCTAGCTGGATTAATATCAGCATTGTGCTTCATAAAATGTGTCTAGCACTTTCTGTACAGTCAGTGTACATGTACTGTATGCAACAGGAACACACTTAGGAAAACAAAATAGACAACATGAAACAAAAGTTAAAAATAAACTAAAAAAACTCATCTTCTACCTCATTCCAGGTCATTGATAGACAGACGGATAGACGGATAGATAGATAGACAGACAGATAGACAGATAGACAGATAGATAGATAGATAGATAGATAGATAGATAGATAGATAGACAGACAGACAGACAGACAGACAGACAGACAGACAGACAGACAGACAGACAGACAGACAGACAGACAGACAGACAGACAGACAGACAGACAGACAGACTCACTTGGTGATGACGTTACAGAACAGAGGGACATATAGCCGTAGCTCCTCTGGCAGAGTGTTCAGGCTGCACATTGCTCTGAAGTAAACCAGCCCGTTGGTCGGCTGCTCACACAGCTGCACCGGCACGCCCGCTGTAGAGGGGCAGGGAACAGACTTTAAAGATATAGTGCGTAACTGTGTGTGTGGGGCAGGGAAAATACTTTAAAGATATAGTGCGTAACTGTGTGTGTGGGGCAGGGAAAATACTTTAAAGATATAGTGCGTAACTGTGTGTGTGGGGCAGGGAAAGCATTACAAGACTGCAACCTAAAAACTCTATAGCGACAGCTCTCCAATAAAGGCCGCTAAGAGGCTTAAGTGGGCTCCAGGCATTTAAGCGTCATTCAATTACTAAGTCCGGTGATGAGTATAGTTTGAAAATGTAATAAATGAAGGCAGAATAACAACTGATGAATGAAAAACATGGCAAGGGTATTGAAAACAAATAAAGAAAAGATAAACTGTCGTAATTGACGCTAGTTTGACGGTAAACAGAAAATATCAGGTGCGCCACTAACCCCCTTTGTATCCTAACTCCCGCCCGCCACAAGTGCCCAGGTATATAGATTAAACCACACCCACACCCACATGTGTCAATCAAAAGGAAGTGACATAAACCAAAACAGTGTGCGTGACTTTTCAAAATTAACAATAAACAAATAGACCAAATGTATTTTGGCCCCTACAAACTCCTTGACAAGGTTCCCACACATATTTACCAATGAATTTCAATACTTTCCATGACATTTTACCACATTTACATAACCGTAAATGCCCCCAACGAAGGCTCCGTTGGGGGCACAAAACACCAAACACTGTATCATAGTGGTCCGTGCTCTGTACCTGTTGTTTACATACCAGTTTACAGAGCCTAGGACGTGTATTAACACTGTGTAAATACATATGAACTGTAACATAGTGGCCAGTGCTCTGTACCTGTTTACATACCATTTTACAGAGCCTAGGCTGTGTATTAACACTGTGTATTAACACTGGTAACATAGTGTGCAGTGCTGTGTACCTGCTGTGCTGAGTGTAACATCAGTGGCTGGGATGGAGGGCTGGATGTCTGACACTTTGAGAGCCGGGAGACAGGAGGCGTCCTGGGGCTTACTCTGAGCATCAAGGAGCTCCAGACCTGGAGAGAGGAGAAACACACACAAAGACACACAAATACAGAGACAGACAGACAGACACAGACACACACAGACAGAGACATACATACACAGGCAGAGACACACACACACACACACACACACACACACACACACACACACACACACACACACACACACACACACACACACACACACACACACACACACACACACACACACACACACACACACACACACACACACACACACACACACACACACACACACACACAGAGCTTATGTTATTGTTATACTGAGCAGATCTCATCACATACTCTTTCTTTTTACTACACTACATACTAAAGTACAGAAGAGTTTTAGGGCCACAGACAGGAGAGAAAAACAAATCAGATAAGGAAGTTTTTTTTTCATTATGTCGAGAAATGTCAAGAATAAAGATGAATACTGCAAAATGCTGTTGGAGTTATCGGGGGCATTTACGTATTTTCAGCATACTACAAGTGACGTGCATGTATTGGGAACATCCTGAATCTGTTTCTGGCGTACTAAATAGTAGGGAAGTATGGGGATTGGAACGCAGACACAGTCACCTTTCTCGTAGATGTATTTCTTGTCCGTGTCCGTCAGAGCCTGGATCTTCCGCTGTAGCTTCTGCTCCTCGGCCTGCGTCTGCTTCTCTATGTACGACTCATCTGGAGCCATGGACAGGGTCAGTCTGTGGCTGTTCTCCTACAGGGGGGGGGGGGGCAGTGGGGGTTTAAAGACAGACAATAAGGTAGGAATTAGCATTTTAAAAAGGTGGAGACACTGAGTGCGTTTACATGCAGACTCATAATCGGGTAAATAAACGAATAAGACTTCAACAGGACTTTTAAAATGCATGTAAACACCTTTATCCGATCTACTTCGCACACAAATCGGCACATTAACCGACAAGCGAAGTCGGATAAGAACACCTAGATAACTCGTTCATAGTCGGCATTCTCTCTGCATGTATACAGGGATCGGACATCGCATATCGGAGTTCTCGTTCTGCGATTGCTCGAGAGTTCCCTGCCGGGGATTTCACATGGAAGTGGAAGGAGACGCCGTAAAAATTAGTAGTGTTGTTGCCGGAAGGGAACCGGACGTGGCTCTATAACCACTTGTTGAAAGGGCTACAGCGCCACCTAGCATTTTTCTTCAAAAATTGATAAATAAAAATAAATTAAATGAGTAAGAGATAATTCACCTTGAAGCAGTGTTAGACAGACAGACAGACAGACACACACGCACACACACATTATATTGGGTTCACCTTGAAGTAGTGTCAGACAGACAGAGAGACACACAGGCAGACAGACAGACACACACACACACACTATACTCGGTTCACCTTGAAGTATCGTCTGACGGTGTCCTGGAGGAAGAGAGGGTTTTGCTTCAGCGTCTGTCTGAACTTTGAGACGCTCTGGTTGATCTGAAGAAGCTCCACGGGGTCTCCATCATGGTTCCATGAAGACGCTATGTACTGGAGGGAGGGATGGATGGATGGATGGATAGATGGATAGATGGATAGATGGATAGATGGATAGATGGATAGATAGATGGATAGATAGATAGATAGATAGATAGATTAGATAGATAGAGACCAATTGAGGGGTGACCCTCATCTACAATGACGTCGAGTTCAAAACGAATTCAAAGGAAAAACAACAATACATAAACAATATTCAATGCAAATACATCAAATACACAACAACAGGTGAAGAGAAAAAAAACAATTGAAACATTTACACAGTGGTGTAGATTAAGTGGCAGCAATTAAAATGAAATGGGTGAAAGTACAATATAGCCTAATTAAAACAGTTACAGGTAGAGTTTGGCAGATTTAAGATAGTTTGTTTAAATACATGTAGAGTGTGGGACAAGTGTCCTGTGTGTGTGTGTGTGTGTGTATGTGTGTAGTGAGTGTGTCCTTGTGCTTGTGTTAATGTAAGCAAACACATTGAAGGTTGTTTAGTATTTAGTACAGACTCTTTCCTGTAGAACTCACCGAGGCCAGAGACAGACCGAAGTTAGTGGACTGATGTTTCATCTGGATCTCAATCTTATGCAGCAGAGCCTCGATCCTCTCCTCCTCAAAACCATTCCTGTTGAACAATAATACAGATACAAATCATAATAATAATATGTATTAATTTTTATTTTACATTATTTTTCCCTCTAACTTTGTTTACTGAGTTTCACATATAAAAGCATTCACATTTATCCATCCAATAATTGTTCTGGCGTACTCTACTTTACAGGTTTCTAAGGACTTCCAATTCCAATTACATTATTTAAACTCAAGGCTAATGTTAAGCAGAAAATAAAAAGTCAACCAGGTGTCATGAAGGTCCCTCCAGTACTGGGATCACTATGGATTTTTGAAGTTTAATTTTAATAAATATTCTGTAATATATTTTAATAAAAAGTGCATGAAGATAGTAAACAAAAATCCAGTAAACGTAATGTGACAGCGTGACTTTTTACAGATCACTATAAACTTTGGAATTTAAATGTAATATACAGCTCTGGAAAAAAATTAAGAGACCACTCACAAACACAAATATTCAGTGTCTCTCGTTTTACTATTTATAGACATTATGTTTGAATAGAATGAACATTTTGGTTTTATAATATAAACTACTGACAACATTTCTACCACATTCCAATACAAACAAATTGTCATTTAGAGCATTTTCAATAAGTAATGTAGAGATGAAGATTTAAGAAAAATCCAGACTGGCCTCTTAATGTTTTCTTGAGCTGTATATTCTGTAATATTTTTTTTTTTTTATATATATTTTTTTTGCATTTTTATGCTTTATTGATAGTGTAGAGACAGAGTTGAAATGGGGCAGAGAGGGGAGTGACATGCAGAGAACGACCGCGGGCTGGAATCGAACCCGGGTCCGCTGCTGGCCGAGGCCCATGGGGGGGGGGACGCCCTACCAACTGAGCTAAGGGCGCCCCCCATTCTGTACAATTTTAAATAAAATGTAAATAAAAAAATAAAGTGAATAAAAGCCGGGCTATGTTGTGACTTACTCTATGACGTGGTCTATGGTCTGGCTGATGATGTGTTTCACTCTCTCTGTGTCGTCCTCAGACATTCCCTGAAGACCAATGCTGAACGAGGCCTCTCTGGTGCTGCCGTCATATCTACACAACACAAGATTATAACACAAACATTTTTTTTAAAGATTATTTTTTGGGCAATTTCTAGCTTTATTAGACAGTACAGAGTTGAAATGGGGAGGGAGAGAGAGAGAGAGAGAGAGAGAGAGAGAGAGAGAGAGAGAGAGAGAGAGAGAGAGAGAGAGAGGGGGGGGGGATGAC
>NC_137213.1:29204525-29209525 GCF_949987685.1 Ammodytes marinus | reverse complement strand
CACAATATGTTTATTGTCATTTTTTTTTCCTCCACCAAACAACACAAACAACAAAAAAAAACACTTGCACCATCTCAAAAACACAAATCAAACAATTACTTAAAAAATAAATAAACAAGAATTATAATAAAATATATATCAAAATGTAATTAAAAATTAAGAAAAAGTTTGAGTAAATTGACTATTAAGACAGACACAAAACTGAGCAAACACAGTAACAGTGTGTGGTAAAATCCCAAACTCACCAGAAGTCCTGCTCTCGTAAACAAGGGAAGAAGACAGCGTCCAGATAGACAGACAGAAGGTTCTGGAAGTCTTTACTGTTCTGGGTTGAGAACGGATACATGGTGTAGTCACTGGCTGTTTACAGGGAGGGAACACACACACACTCTAGTCAGGCAAAGAGCTCATCAAACATTTAAAAGATAACCACCCTTCATTTGAAAATCCTTTTTTTTACTTATAAAACCCATGCATGCTGTTATTTCTAGGAGGACTGTAACTGTAAACAAATCTAATAATAAAATAAGAATAATAAAATATTGTATAAAAAACAAACTATAGAATATTATAGATTAAACTGAGCAATATATAGATTAAAAACTAGTAAGTATAAACTATGATAACTGAAAAAACAAGATGTTCGAAAGTATCAAAATGTTTAGCTCCTCTCCAACCTGTAAATGTCCAACTGACCAAATCGTTAGTCAAAGTGAGACTGATACATATTTTATATTCGGGATATCCATGTGAACATAACCACACACTCAGCTGTCATGTTTTAAGGTCTAAATGTCTGCTGTGTACCTGTGAGTGAGTGAGTGAGTGAGTGAGTGAGTGAGTGAGTGAGTGAGTGAGTGAGTGAGTGAATGTCTGCTCCGTGAGTGAATGAGTGAGTGAGTGAGTGAGTGAATGTCTGCTCCGTGAGTGAGTGAGTGAGTGAGTTTGTTCATTCATACTTCGTGAGTGAGTGAATGTCTGCTGTGTGTGTACCTGTGAAAGCGTTCATGAATGTGGACAGAGATCTGTTGAGCATCTTGAAGAAAGGGTCTCTACAGGGAAACCTCTCTGATCCACACAGCACAGTGTGCTCCAGGATGTGAGGCACGCCAGAGCTGTCCAGGGGGGTCGTACGCAACTGCACACTGGCACACAGACAGACAGACAGACAGGCAGGCAGACAGACAGACAGACAGACAGACAGAAGGAAATAAGTATAAGAGGCATACTATACTCAGGTTGTTTTGTACAAGCATGTGCTGTACCTTGCACACTGCAACACAGGAACGCAATAAAGGAAAGGCAAAGGTTCAATCAACAAAATATGGCTTTTTTTCCCCTGATCCATTTTGGTCCTTCTTTTTACTTTCGTGTTTTTTTCTTCTTTTGATGTGTATGTAAAAATAATATTGTTTGTAATATTAATATTGTTACAATTAACTTTTTTCTTTATTTTGTTTTGTAGATACTTTGGGTACCCACTGTGGTAAACACAAATATATATAAACAGGAAACAAGTGTTAGAGGCATCCTATACGCCTGTGCTTTATTTTGTATGTGTGTGTGTGTGTGTGTGTCTGTGTGTCCTCTCACCTGAACAGGTTGTTGGAGTCGTCTCTGGCTGCGTGGAGATACTGAGCTCCAGTTCTATCATGAGTCAACTTCACTGCTGTGAGGAAGAGGTCGGGCACCGCCACTACCTGAGGGGAGAATATGAGAATAATATAAGAATATGGGGGCGCCCTTAGCTCAGTTGGTAGGGCGTCCCCCCCCATGGGCCTCGGCCAGCAGCGGACCCGGGTTCGATTCCAGCCCGCGGTCGTTCTCTGCATGTCACTCCCCTCTCTGCCCCATTTCAACTCTGTCTCTACACTGTCAATAAAGCATAAAAATGCCAAAAAATATATCTTTAAAAAAAAAATATATATATATAATAATATAGAGTTAATGTGCCAATTGCAGGCTACAGTAACACAGATAAAACTTTAAAATGCCCCTCCCCCCCCACCTCTCTGACAGTGAAGCCATGTATCTTCAGAAATATCTAAATGTTCCTCGTTGCACCTTCAAATTGACCAGCGTTGATATAGTATTAAATGGATGTCCAATCATATTTTCCAAACTTACCGTACCCATATAAAGTAGTAAACAAAGAAAATATAAAACTTAAAGCTGCCCCCCACCTCTCTGACAGTGAAGCCATGAATCTTCTGTCCCTGTTGGTAGCTCAGGGCTCTTTCTCTGGCAGACGAGCTCTGTAGTCTCCATGTCTGCTGCTGGCCATTCAGACTGAGAGGGGAGAGAAACACTGTTATTAAACTCACCAGCATACTCTTTATTTTCTGCTTAACATTTACCTATAATAGTTTAAACAATGTCCTTAGAAACCTGTAAAGTAGAGAACGCCATATTTCATTATTTCATATTATTTTAAAATAACAGTTACTACAACAAAGAACAATGCACCAAAATGTGGATCCTACATCTCAATATTTTGCAAGATTCAAGATTATGTCAAACACTTCATTAGCATCATTTGAACAAGGGATGGGAATTAATTAGCTTAGGCTTTCTCTTGCTCCTTTTCGGACACATAGGATTAATTTATTTTTAGGCTATACATATTGTTTAGGACACTTTTTGTATGCCGTTTCACACTTGTTTGAAATGAATGCAATGAAGGAACTTGAACTTCAGACTGGGAGGAGAGAGAGAACTACTGTTATTAAAATCACCAGCATACTCTTTATTTTCTGCTTAACATTTAGCTATAATAGTTTAAACAATGTCCTTAGAAACTTGTTAAGTAGAGAACGCCATATTTCATATTATTTTTGTTTGTATTGTGTTTGTTTGTTCTCTTTTTCAGTTGTGTGTTTGTGTTCTTCAAAACAAATTAAAAAATAAAGAATTCAATTAACGATGATGCCGAGCCATTCATTAGGCATTTATATTATACCAAGATGTATTTGTCATATATAAACATACGACAGACAGACTTTGCATTAATAAAAACAAGGACCTGAGTGGTACATTGCATGACTTAAGTTGTTGTTCTGAAGATAATAGATTGGTTGCATCAGCTATTTCATCAGTGTAACTATAGGCTACTCTGTCACAATAATTTGTCCTACTCTCACATGCGGTCCGTGAATGTTTCGTGACATATGTAAAACCCACTAGCATAATACAATATACAGTAGTTCATTGACTAGCGAAACGAATGCCATGTGTGTGTGTAGGCTAAGTTAAACGCTGTACAGTTAGATAACTTACTTTGCTCTGAGTATATATTTATTTACGACATTGTGTTGCTCTAAAACAATACGTACTATTCAACCATATGCCTTAGCAATATATACACTCAAAGAAAGCATTATATACACAATAATAGATATGTTGCATCAGCTATTTCATCAGTGTAACCATAGGCTACTGTATCACAATAATTATCCTAATATGGTCACAATTGGTCAGTTAATATTGTCGTGAAATCACAAAGCCACCAGCACAATAAAAAAAACAGTATTTAATTGAATAGCAGCTTGCCATGTGTGTATGTTAAACGGTATAGGCTACAGTTGGATAACTAACAGAAGATAATTAGTGTAGCCTATTTCTTCAGTCACAAATAATGTGTCCCACTCTCACATACGGTCCGTGAATGTTTCATAACGTATTAAAAAGCCACCAGCATAATACAATACATACAGTGTTTAATTGAATTGACTAGCAGCTTGCCATGTGTGTGTGTGTGTGTGTGTGTGTGTGTGTTACAGTTAGATAACTTACCTCACATAGCGAACTTTCTGGAGCGCTGCCTTCGTTTGCCGAAACATTGTGCCTTTGTCTGTGTTTCACCTACCCAAATATGTATTTTCCTTGTTGTATATCATATACAAATCACACAATTATATATTTAAGTCGATAATTTGGACATATTTCGGCTCGGGCATCCCCCTGTCTGTGTCTGTGTCCTCTCGTGTGTACTACAGCTGTCACGTTGGGTCAATCGCGCACGTACAAATGGATGTCACAACTGCGCAAACTATAGATCTCACGGTCATTCCCTGCGCAGTTACACCTATCCTGCTACAATGCAACTCTATGGATAAGCGCTTTGCTAATTTTTTTTCAAAACCCGGAAGTTGAAATTCCACCTTGAAACACACTTGTTTTTGATTGGTCGAGCTGGAAAGAAGAGCGAACGTGATTGGCTGTAGGTATACGTCACGTCTACAATGTTGTCTTTTTGAAGGGCAGCGATATTGTATCACAAATGTAACGATATATAATCCGACGTTAACTTTGTTGCAACTTAAAATGTAGAGTTAATTTGATCAAAAGTACCAAAGGATTTTATTTGACATTATTTCAAATTTTAAATGTAATACAGTTTTTCCACCACCAGATGTCACTGTAGGATCATTTTTCTGGCATAAGTTTTGGCGTGGAACTTTTTGTCCGGCGAATAAATTAATGTTTTTTATAACTATTTTCCACTCAGACTTCCGTAAGTACGACAGCAACATTGTTTGACACATATAATTAAAGGCCGACTTCACCAATTGGAATATGAAGGTGTATTGAACTCGGAGATCCTATTTAGTATAAATGTGCAAAAAGTAAATAAATCGGATCATCCTAGCCTGAGAAAAGGCAGAAAGAGTGTTTTATGGTCTCACTGTCTAACCCTACAGTTTCCTTCTTGTGACATCACAGTAAGGGTTAGGATTAACAGGACAGCTGGGCCAAGGGAAGATTTAGGGAAGAAAAACCTCATACATTATATCATAATAGTGATTTTATAATGATAGAACGCGGGTTCCGTATGGGTAAAGTATTCCTTTAAAGTCCAACTGGAACCTATGGTAAGATATACAAAGTTATTTCAAACTCATATTATATCATATTTATTTTAGGTACATAATATTAAACAGTAGGCCTACTTCAGTGTTGCTTAGCTGCTTTTACATTTGCCCTTTATATTGCAAATTTAA
>NC_137213.1:29192025-29197025 GCF_949987685.1 Ammodytes marinus | reverse complement strand
AGGTGGATAGCTCGACTCACCAGGCAGGTGAAGATGACCCCCCAACGTTTCACTTGAGCTCGTCCCCTCTTCACTTCAATGGGACCAAAGTAGTCAATGCCAACGTGACTAAAAGGTGGTAAGTCTGGATACAATCGATCCGCAGGAAGATCTGCCATTTTCTGTTCTCCAGGTCGTGCCTGCATGCGTCTGCAAAATACACAGTTTCTGATGATTTTCCTCGCTAAGGTGTTTGCATGAGGGAGCCAAAACCTTTGCCTTAGCCTGGAAAGCATATGACTTCTCCCTGAGTGTCCAACTTGATGATGGATATGTTGTAGGATGAGGTGAGAGGTGTGAGACCCTTTAGGGAGAATAATTGGGTTTTTCTGGTGCACTGGCATTGCACTTTTGTTTATTCTACCTCCTACTCTCAGGATGCCGTTATCAAAAATCGGATCCAGCTTGTGGATGGTGCTTCTTGAACTGAGGGTTTTGCCATTTTCCAGGTGAGTGAATTCATGGCTGAAGTAGCGTCTTTGTTCAAAGCAGATGATAGCTCTCTCTGCCTCTTGCATATCCTCCACTGATAGGTTTTGTGTTCCATGGTTGTCTTTTACTTCTTTCTTCGTCTTTGAAGACACATGTGTCTGATTCTTTCTTAGCTGACTTAGCAGTTGAAGTATTCTTTTCACCTTTAATATCCAGGCCACAGATTTCTGAAGTCGGTTCCATGATGAGTGATACTTGATTAATGTGCATATGGGATGTTGATTTTCAATCCTCACACTGTTGACTGTGATCTCCTTTTCCACACTGTTAACTGTAACGACCTTTCTCACCTCTGGGTCATTTGCTGATATCTCTCCTAGATCTTGTGTGACCTTTGGCCATGTCCTTCTCTCTCTGCTCAGGTATTCAGGACCTTTCAGCCATCTTGATCTTAAGAAGGATTCCACATGCAACCCTCGGGAGGCGCTGTCAGCTGGATTTTCTTTTGAACTTATGTATCTCCACTGGCTTGTGTGGGAGAGATCCTGGATCACTGCAACTCTGTTGGCTACAAATGTATGAAATCTCTTGGTTTGATTGTGAATGTATTTCAATACAGACGTACTATCTGTCCAGAAAGTTGAATCTGTGAGTGGTAAGTGCAGCTCCTTCCTCAGCATCCGATCCACTTTTACAGCCAGTGTCGCTGCAGTGAGTTCAAGCCTGGGGATGGTGATCTGCTTGAGAGGTGAGACTCTGGCTTTTCCAAATATGAAGGAGGTATGAATTATGCCTTGGTGATTTGTTAGTCTAAGGTAGCTTACTGTACCATAACCTGACTCACTTGCATCGCAGAAGTGATGCAGCTCAGCAGTCTCCACTGGGTCAAAGTTGTCAGGCTTTATACATCTTGCTACTTGAAACTCCCGTAATTGGTTTAACTCCTCCATCCATCTATGCCAGGGCCTTGCAAATTCCTGAGGAATAACTTGATCCCATCCATATCTGGATTTGCAGAGTTCTTGGAGTAGTTGTTTGGCTTTCAGGATGAAAGGTGAGAGAAAACCTAATGGGTCATAAACTGAACTTACTGTTGAGAGTATCCCTCTTCTGGTTGCAGGCCGGCTGTTTACAGTTACTTTAAAGCTGAAGGTGTCACTGTGCATGTTCCAGTGGATTCCAAGTGCCGGTTCAACTGTGATTTGTTCTTTCAGCTTTTCTTTATCGAGGTCCAGTTCCTTGACTGCTTTTGCTCTGTGATGCACAGGAATGCTTGCCAACACCTCACAGTTATTGCTGACCCATTTTGTCAGGGTGAAGCCTCCTTGACTGCAGGCTTCAGTGAGATCTTTGACGAGCTTTATGGCTTGGTCAGCTGTTGCCACAGATCGGAGGCAATCATCCACATAAAAGTTAGTTTTGATTGTTTTCATAACTTCATCAGAGTAATGCTTCTGGTTGTCATCAGCAGTTTGACGCAGGGCAAAATTAGCAATGCTCGGGGATGATACAGCGCCAAAGAGGTGAACTTTCATCCTGTAAACACCAAGTGGTTTGCTGATATCACCCTCTGGCCACCACAAAAACCTCAGGAAGTCTCTGTCCTTTTCATCAACATGTACTTGATAAAACATCGCCTCAATGTCTGCCATAACTGCTATTTGTTCTTGGCGAAATCTCAATAGCACTCCAATGAGGGTGTTTGTTAAGTCTGGACCTTGGAGGAGCTCCTTGTTCAGAGATTTTCCCTGAAATGAGGATGTACAGTCAAACACCACCCTCAGTTTGAGTTTTCGTTTGTGGTAGACACCGTGATGTGGGATGTACCACAACCGTCCATCCTCTCTGTGAAGCTGCTGAGGTGGAACCTTTTCTGCATAACCTTTTTTGAGAATGTCCTCCATAAAAGAGGTGTATTCTTCAGCATACATCTTATTCTTCTTGAATTTTTTCATAAGGTGCAGTGTGCGTTCCTTTACCGTGTGATAGTTATCAGGCATGACCTTGGCTTTATCCCGGAAGGGCAGTGGTAGATGATAGTGGCCATCTTTAAGAAATGCTGAGCTGGAAGCAATCTCCATAAAACGTTTATCCTCAACTGACATCTCATTTTTCTCATCGTACATGTTCTCAGAGAAATCCTGGTTATATTGTCTGACGAGTAGATCCTTCAACTCAACAACAGAGATTCTGTTACTTGACACAGCAATGGGCCCAGCATATTCTGCAGCACTATCAACACTGAGTGGTCCAGTTACCACCCATCCCAGTAAGGTCTGGACTGCATATGGTCCGTTTTCATGACTGTTTATTATGTTCCACGGCTCCATTGCTCGAGGAACATCAGTTCCAATGAGGAGTTCAATGTCTGCCTCAATTTCCTTTAACTGGATACCATTGAGATAGGGCCATCTCTTCAAATCAGCTTGAGTGATTATGTTTTCTTTTGAGACAGGGATTTTGCCTTGTGTGTAAACTTTCGGCAGGTCCAGATATGTGCAGCCCTCCAAGTTCCCCACCTCCAGTCCTCTGACCTCATAGGTCCCTGCAGGCTTCTCCTGTCCCATTGTTCGCAAAAGTATCTCTGTTTTGCGTCCTTTTACATTTAGCTGGTTCATTAGGTTTTCTGTGCAAAACGTTGCCGTGCTGCCGGGATCGAGGAAAGCATAGGTCTGAATGTACCTGCTCCCATTTGCCACCTTAACTCTGACTGGAAGAATCGCAAGTGCGCAGTCCCTCCCGGCCCCAGTTGCATCACCTGCTGAAACAAGAGCGCTGCTTATAGGGGTTTCTTCTGCCTCGGCAGTGGCCTTTGTTCGATTTTCCTGTTTGGGGCCTCTTGCATTATAAATATGGAGTACAGTAGGATGTTTCATTTGACACACTTGACACATTAATCTTCTCTTACAATTTTTGCTTATATGACCTTTTAGTAGGCAACCAAAGCAATGTCCATGGCTTCTTAAGAATTCAACCTTGTTGTCATGTGACTGTGTTTTGAATCGTGAGCAGTCAATCAGAGCATGTTTCCCATGGCAGAATCCACAGGAAGGGACGATAGGACTGGGTGTGGTTTGAGGAGGTGTTTGTGCAACAGCTGATTGCTTTACAGTGCATCCTGCTTTCTCTGTATTCACTGCTACTGAAGTAGCGAAGCTGCTGTTTTTGCCTCTTATTGGTTTTAGTTCATGTTTGCCCCTTGGGATAGATCCTTTCATTGTGATTTGGTCTTGAATGTCACCAAACAATGGATCCAAAAGCATCTTAGCATGTTTTTCCACAAAATCCACAAGGTGCTGGAATCTGACTCTCCTGTCAGTTCTCTGTTGTGTCTCATAAGCTGTGGTTCGCCATCTTTCTCGGAGCTTGTAGGGTAGCTTGGATGCTATTAGCCTTAGGTTTGATGGGACCTCAAGTTCCTGTAAATACTGTAAATCTTGCATTACATTACAGCATCCTCTCAAATACATTGCATATGCCTGCAGCATTTTCCCATCCTCAGCTTTAATCGCTGTCCAGTTCAAGGCTTTCTCCAGGTAAGCTCCAGAAATCTTTATTTCATCCCCAAAGTGCTCTTTTAAAAGGCGTCTTGCTTCACTATAGCCCCTGCCTCCATCCATGTGCAAACAGCTACGAACCAAATCTCTAGGCAAACCAGAGGTAAACTGCTCGAGATAGTAGAGTCTATCCCGATTATTTTTAGTTTTGTCCTCAATCCAGTGTTCAAATGCATGGATAAAAGTCTGATATGCCAATGGGTTACCATCAAACACAGAAATCTCTCTCACAGGTAATTTAGACAGGTTTTGCTGTGAGACAATCAGTTCTGCTATGTCCTTTTGTCTTCGAATAACGACATCCAAGTTATCATGGGCAGCATTAACACCTCTGTCTGAGTAATCTTGTGCAGTATGGGTTATGGTGTGATTATGATTTGCAGTTCCAGTTTTGCATGTTTGAGTTACATTCTTTATTTGAGGTTTATTTTCTGGTATGTGTCTCATAGGGGGAGGTCTTGGGAAACTCATAGGGGGAGGTCTGGGATGGCTTAAGATGGTTTGGTGAAGTGGAGTTTTGGGTATGGCACCTAATCGCATGAATTCCACATTGCTCTCCCTTGTTTCTAGTTCATCATGGTGAGAGCCATAATACTCATTCATGCCATCACCCAGTGGCTCCTGCTCCACCTCGTCACTTTGAAGGATTTTTATTTTAGCAGCCGATGCTGCGAGGTCTGCATCCAACTCCATTTGCTCCATCTTTGATTTCAGTTTTGTTTCCTCCAGTTGCAAAGCGAGCTTTTCTTTCAGTGCAGCAGCTCGTGCCATTGCAGCAGCCTGATCCGCCTTTGCCCTTTTTAACTCTGAGGAGACTGAGGAAATGGAAGACGAAGACTTTGATTTGCGTGACACATTTGATATGCTGTCCAGTGGTCCAACTCTTGACTGTGCAATTTCTCTTTTCCATAAATCAACCTCTCTTGCGAAATAATTCAGGTTCATCATTCTGGGTTCATACCAGTCACAATA
>NC_137213.1:29182025-29184525 GCF_949987685.1 Ammodytes marinus | reverse complement strand
TTCAGACTTCAGGTTTTCGTTTCTTCCCCAGTTAAGTCTCACTACTTCCCTCTCACAACTGAATCAGCTTTTAGATCATATTTCGTGGGATGTGGACCGTTCTAAACAAACAATATCACAGTCAGCGTTAACATACTGCATGAAGGATCTTGCTCAATGTTGTTGTGGATGTAGGCCCTTAGTACACACTCTATATGACATATTTATTTTTATTTATTTTTTTTAACCTTTATTTATACAGGTATATCCCATTGAGTCCGGAGACTCTTTTTCAAGGGAGACCTGTTCCCATTTACACGTTACCATTCATACACTGATAGCAGGCTAACTATCGACATTCACACGAGACAAGGTGAGTGAAGTGTCTTGCCCAAGGACACAACAACTATGACACAGGTGGCAGGGCGGGGATCGAACCTCCAACCCTTTGATCATCAGCCGACCCGCTCTACCACCTGAGCCACAGTCGCCCCAATAATTTGAACCTACATATACAAATCTGGTCAGTCCCTGTGGATATATTTTAAGCAGTTTTTTTAGGGAGTTTAACCTTTTATTGATAGTTGAGAGGACAGAGTAAAGAGTGGAAATGGGGAGAGAGAGGGAGATGACATGCTATGATGGTCCACGGGTCAGATTCAAACCCGCGACCACTGCAACAAAGAATGAGCCAATATGGTACATGCTCTACCCACTACGCCACCCTTCAGACACTGTGGATTTTATTTGATTCTTCTATGTTGTGTTCATATTGTTCATAGTTTGAATCAACCAAGATGGCCACATTGGAACAGTCATATCATTGAGTTGCTTAAAGGTGCAGTGTGTAATATGACATCATCAAGAAAGTTCTACAAAGTTCTAGAATGCAACGCTCCCTGGGTAACCCCACCCCTTTAGAATAATAACAGAAGCTACAGTGGCCTTCAAGGACAAGAACAATTCTAAATTTTAAACAATGCACCTGATGACATTCCAACTATGACACTTTCAAGATGGCGGCACTAGGCCTTGGTCCAAAATATGCAGAAATATGGACATATATGAGACCCTTTCTAAGGAAAAAAATTATAATTCAAAACTTTTTTTTCAGCTATTTAATTATGCACTAAATGAAATGTACTTATGGATATTATAATTACTTTCTACAAAATCTGCTAGGAAATAAAACCCAAAATTATACACACTGCAGGTTTAAGCTTTGTGATTTCTTTCAAACTGAACATCAGCTTTGTCAGGCCATTATCAGTTAAACTTTGGCTTTCTGGTCCACGTCTGTTTAGGAGCACATGTGTAATGACTAGATTTATTGTCTCAAGTCAGACCTCGCTGTGAGCAGAGTTCGAACCTGCGCGGGGAAACCCCATTGGATTTCGAGTCCAACGCCTTAACCTCTCGGCCATCACAGCTGCTTTGGGCACATCTGGTTCAAGCCAAGATGCCCAAGATCCAACAGTCATGTCATGGATTTCCTTGTCAAAGTGATAACCCTCAAACTGAGATTGCGTTCCGAATCGCATACTCTTTCTTTTTTCTATTCTACATACTACATCCGACAATAAAAATAATCTAGTTGCTAGGATGCAGTAGGCATACTATTGGGACATACTTTACTCTCTTATTTCATCATAACATTGCGCCTGATCTTGGCAGCATGAAGTAGGACATCCGGGTATTCTAACCATCCTAAATCTGGCCACAAGAATCGGGACATCCTAAATCTTCTTTCTACATACTATATAGTAGAAAGTATGCGATTCGGAACGCGAATTCGAGTGGCAACAGATTGACCTCAAAGTCCAATCAGTATCACTAACGGCTTACTCTTGGATTTCACGTTTTCCCAATTGGCTATGATTAACACATCTATGATTAACACATCTTTTTAGGGAGCACACGTCTAATGATTACGGTTAATTGTCACAAGGTAATTTTCTACAGGATTAACGTTTTCAAGGTCAATCGGGATCAAAGGTTCTTGAAGTCAGACATCGCTGACCGTCCAGATGATTTTTGATGGAATGCTCATAATTCCATGAAGTTCCCTGCAAGAACGCCGACACGACCTGCAATGGTTGGGTTTCATGATATTCCCTCTTAAAGGCCTACTTCACCGGTTTGAATATGAAGGTGTATTGAATTCTGAGATCCTATGTAGTATAAATGTGCGAAAAAAATTAAAATCGGTTCATCCTAGCCTGAGAAAAGGCAGAAAGAGTGTTTTTTTTAACCCTATATTTCTCTTTCTCGTGACATCACAGAAAGAGAAATATAGGGTTAAAAAAAAACTCTTTCTGCCTTTTCTCAGGCTAGGATGAACCGATTTTAATTTTTTTCGCACATTTATACTACATAGGATCTCAGAATTCAATACACCTTCATATTCAAACCGGTGAAGTAGGCCTTTATGCTAAACATCAAAAGTTCTAGGCCCATCACTGTAAACACATCACAGCTGACCTGAGAGGGGACCCTTACAGATGACGATTTTTACATCACG
>NC_137213.1:29124525-29144525 GCF_949987685.1 Ammodytes marinus | reverse complement strand
CAAATATAAGCTGTATAAGCTGTTTAGACCTTTAAAAACATCCCGCGAGGTGCATGCAATTCTCGGCAAGCACGCGTAATTCACAACTTCACCGTCAGCGATGATCTCGCCGTCTAGTCTATTATCTGAACGAGCCGCGCGCGAATTGGACGGAAACCACATTTGAAAAATACTTCAAAACATAATAAATATAGATGTCAGTGAGGTTTTAATGTGTTCATTCGAGCAGGTTAAGAGCAAAGGCTCGCTTCCTCTACTTAAATTCACGCTGGTTAATAAGAAGAAATAAAATACTTAATTAAATCTAATCAAAAGTAGTTGTCTGAGGTGAGGGCTTGCGATCTGCCAGCCAGTGTGTTCCTGGTGTGTGCAACCACATCCGGTGTGGCCCTAACGTTACACGACCCTTTTATTCTCATCCATCTTTATATTCAGTAAAGGTCATTGAGTCTTCATTATTTTATTGTAAGTGTGATCTATTCAGAAAAGGTCCATTTTAAAAATCGCTATTTGGTTGTAGCCTGCATTTAACCTAAACTATAATGTTTGTACTAGCTTAAGGCTTACACATCCCTAACAAAAGTTAATAATCGTGAATGATCATGTTGGCTTAACAATGTACTGATTTTATGTCAATAATTCAGCTAGGTTAAGTAGATATCAACTGTAATTCTGAATGAGACTAAACATGGATGGTTGAAGAGAAGGTCCATTAAGCATCATTTCACATTTCCTTGTAACAGTTCTGCATTTCTAACATAAGATTTCCTGGAAGTCTTGTTGCAAGATAAATAATAGTGTTTTCATTTTCCTCTGTTTTACAGATCCCGTCTTTTCCTGCTCTTAACTACCATGTCTTTAAATTCACTAAAAACAACGGCTCTTTTAAGAGCCACTCACTCACGCACGCACGCACTCACTCACTCACTCACTCACTCACTCACTCACTCACTCACTCACTCACTCACTCACTCACTCACTCACTCACTCACTCACTCACTGTCTGTCTGTCTGTCTGTCTGTCTGTCTGTCTGTCTGTCTGTCTGTCTGTCTGTCTGTCTGTCTGTCTGTCTGTCTGTCTCTCTGTCTCTGTGATAAAACATGCCAGGGAAGGGGTCGACGCACAGAAAGTGTGTAACATGTGGCACACAGTTAAATGTTGCATGCAAAAAATGCAAGGCATGTCTAACTGTACAACCATATAAGATGAGACTTGCCAAAAAAAATGGAGGACTTCAATCGGAAGCGGGAGAGCTGGGTCCAAGCCCACCACAAGAACCGGACGAGCTCTCACGTTCGGGACGAGGCTATCATGTTGGTATGCAACTGCATCCATTATTCTCATGAACTTCAGTTTTCATTTGTTGCTATACTTTTGCCCTTTACATTTAAATATTAACATTTTATTGTCTTCTCATATGTATTGTATATTTCAAGCTTGAGAAATTGCAGGCCCTTGGATGGAGGCCCGTTTTATTCCTGGCAAGACTTGGTAAAAGGCCAAATAACTGGGTCTCGGAAGTTTTTTCCCCTCTCTGCCATCTGTCTGAGACGTCTGTGGAGGGTCTGGAAAGGATGAAGGCACTGTTTGATGTCGTTATTCAAGGTAATTTTTTTTAAATTATTTATAAAAATAAATTAATATATTTTAAGCCATTGTTTCTCAACTCGTTGGTTGCCGTGAGGTAGCCTGTCGCCCCCGTCTGGAGCCAGGCCCATCAGAGATTGTTGTCGTTTTGGCCCATAGACTGTGTGATTTATGAAAGAGACATTTTTTTTTTGGTAAGCCTCTCCCTTAAAGTGATGCAAATATATAGGCTATATTACTTTAATAAATGTCTGCCTGTTTATTTAATGTTTCATATGGTTAAATTTAGATTGTTGAACTTTAGCATCACGTGCTTATAAAGTTTTAAAAGCATTTTAGTTGCACTTGTTGCATTACGTTTATATTATGTTTAACAGTGCATTAAAAGGCACAGTGTATTGCTGCACTTTAATTTCTAAACTGATTTGTATTGTTAAACTGGGGTCGGGACTTCATGTCTACGGAAAAGGGTGGGTTAGCGCTGTTTCCCAGTAAAATTATCAATAGACAAGTATAAGACTTGTTAAATGGCAGCATATTTCAATGTTTCTGTTTGACGTGTTACGTTTGACAAAACCATGCAGATAGGTTGCCTTTTCAAACTTACTGCTTTTACAAAGGCAATACACTGGATGGGAGCTTTTGATTCTGAAACAGCAAAGCAGAAAGTTATTACTCTTGATGTCACAAGCTTGATTCCCCCCATGATTGACAATTTCTACAAATATGGAGATTTTAATGATACACTTCAATTAGAAAAAGTGTGATTTACTTGTGAAACAAATCACAATTCCTCAACAAGCAACAAGCAAGCAATTAATCTCAAATATCTCTTCCACCTTACATCTCTGAGGACTTCCCTGAGCATTTATTTTTCGAGAAAGATGGTCCTACTAGGAGATATTGATTTATATGCATCGCATGTAAAAACGACACAAGTTTCACATATTTTATGCTGTAGGACGTCCTGTTGGTCGTAAGGCGTGTTCCCAACTGGCTTTTTGGGCATCCTGAGATGATGCAATTGCATAGTGAGTTCTGTCTGCCTAAGTTTAACACCTAATTTAAGATTTCAAGGGGTTCTATTTTGATGGCATGTCCTGCGACTTTGAGGCAATATAAATACCTCTCTCTCTGGCGAAAATTCTAGATTGGATCAAATCTTTGGTTCGTTAAAATGTGAAATCTGTGAGAAGCACCAAAGTGTGGACAAAATACAAAATGGTTTTATAGTCTGATGGGCATGGCAAAAAACCCAATACTGCATTTTTGTGCTGATACATCTTCACGTTCAAGTTTGTCGTTTATAGCACGGTCATGAAGCATGCTGGATGCTATTGCTGCAAACGTTATTTCGTCCACTGGGGAGACATCTTTTGGTACAGACAGTCGGGACCAATGTCAAATCGCACTTTCCGCCACTTCTGATCTTCAAAGGGGGTCAAAAGTTCTTTCAAGGAGTAAAATGTATTTAAAAAATAAAAAGTTTATGAAATACCAAAGGCCTTTCACATTGTCGGTGCTCGGGTCCTAACTAGTTAAAGTGTATAATTCTCTAAATAACTGTTCTACTCAAATGAAGGTTGGACCCCCCAAGAGACACCTGCTGCTGCCTCAACTAGGCCTCCACCCTGCCCTCCAGAGACACCTGCTGCTGCCTCAACTAGGCCTCCACCCTGCCCTCCAGAGACACCTGCTGCTGCCTCAACTAGGCCTCCACCCTGCCCTCCAGAGACACCTGCTGCTGCCTCAACTAGGCCTCCACCCTGCCCTCCAGAGACACCTGCTGCTGCCTCAACTAGGCCTCCACCCTGCCCTCCAGAGACACCTGCTGCTGCCTCCTCAAATGCTCTTGAACAAGGTATGCAGAACAGGCAAAGGGAGCTACTGAATAAAAAGAGCCCCTTTTACACAGCCAGTGAAAGCCGGGAATATGCCGGCCTTTCGGCCCTCCGCCCTGCTGTATAAATGCGACAGTTGCGGAACGAGGGAAGAAAGGTGCGAGAGATTGTTCCGGGAATTTTACTACCTCGGGGGGTAGTAAGATTCCCGACACAATCAGTTCCGCCTCTCTGTTTAAATGCTCCAGCTTGTTGTTGCGGAACAGGGGGGCGTTTGACGTTCCATAGTCTACGTTCTAAACATGCGACCATGTTAGCAGTTGAAGGACGTGTGTTTAACATTAATCACGGCGGCCTGATGTCCCGTAAAAGTCACCAAATAAAAGGAATGGTGTATAATCTAGCTGATCATAAGGTCCGTTGCTCAATCCAAACCCCCGCGCTTCATTTTGCAGAGTGTATGAGTCTATTTCTGCCCAGGAGAAGTTGTACAATGGGAAAGCTAGGCTAGGCTAAGTAAGGGATAAAGTATAGCGAACGGGTCACTTGCTAGAAATAAAGACCGACAAGCTGAAGCAGGAGCCCGACGCAGGACGACGAGTTGAAAGTACTGTTAACGGTGTACATTACATACAATTACCGTTGCAAAAAAAGTACAGATGTCTGGACAGCAACTGCGATGGCTGCCTTCATTTTGATGGAGATTTTGATAGTGGAAAATTCCTGTTGTAGCTACATGTCCACATTCCTGATTCACCAGGAGGTGTTAAGGGACTATGTACCATTTTTTATTTTCGGGGTAGGTAACTGCAGTCCATTCTTTAGCATAGGAAATCTGGACGAGCGTAAAATTGAATGGGCAATACTGGCAAAGCAGATGAAACATGTTTATGCCTGTTGAAAGACTTTTAAATTACTTGTACTGGGTTACATTCGTACTGTGGCCATGCACGATTTGAAAATTATTTTATATTATACTTCATCTAGTTTACTGCAGCTGCTCTCCTCCTCGTGTGTGTTTTTGTTTTGAGAGAGTTGATCCCCACTAACCCTCCAACCAACAAAAAGTGAAAATATTCAGTTATTGATTTTACAATACGTTTTCATTATTAGCTGCAATGCTAGGCTCCAAATGGGGAAACCATGGTGAAACATTTTTAGTGTTTTGATTTTGTCACATCTGTTTGTTTTTTGTTTGTTTTTTCAAAACAGTGATAACCCCATGAAGAGGCGTCTCTTTGACCAGGTCATGCTAGTCGGGTGTTTGGAATAGGAGAAATCGATCGCCGTGAAGTAAATGACCCAGCATTGTCAGTATCTGAGAAAGAGGAGCTCTAGAACCACAGTATGTTCCACAAATACCTAATTTATATAACGGGATGTACATGAAGTGTGGGGTGCTGATGCTGTTAAGGTTAAGCCCAGTTTCAAAACGTTGCATTCTAGCTAGTTTCAAGTTGTTCCGTCGCAAATATTTAGTGTAAACTGGCCTTAGATTGCCTGATGTCAAAATCACTTTTTGTCAAAATCAGTGAATATCTCATTCTCCTCAAGATCTGCTAACTGTCAGTACTGTGTGCACTGAAAAGAAAAAAACTTCTGCTAATACACAGCCTAGGCTCTGTAAACTGGTATGTAAACAAAGGGGCCACCGTAGCTAGCAACATGCCGGTTTACATAACCTAGCCTGTGTATTAAAGGTGCAGTGTGTAATATGACATCATCAAGAAAGTTCTACAAAGTTCTTGAATGCAACGCTCCCTGGGTAACCCCAACCCTTTCGAATAATAACAGAAGCTACAGTGGAACAAGAACAATTCTAAATTTTAAACAATGCACCTGATGACATTCCAACTATGACACTTTCAAGATGGCGGCACTAGGCCTTGGTCCAAAATATACAGAAATATGGACATATATCAGACCCTTTCTAAGGGGAAAAAAAATTATTCAAACCTTTTTTTTCAGCTATTATGCACTAAATTAAATGTACTTATGGATATTATAATTATTTTCTACAAAATCTGCTGGGAAATATAACCCAATATTCTACACACTGCAGGTTTAACTCCAGATTTTTCGCTGATTTTGGCAACAAGCATTCTCCAGAATCTCTGAGTCCACCAGTAAAGCATGTTAAGTCTGATTGTTTATTAAAAGCTGAATAGTAATTAATTTTTCTATCTTTTTTCCTACACTTTTTACTTTAGCTACTTCCAGAGAGCTCGCAGAAGAGGGACATAAAGGACTGCACTGCTGTGTTTTACAGAAGAAACACATTCTACAGAGGAAACTGGGCACAGGGACCAGCACCTACACACTTGTTGTCACAGATCCTTATTTTCTCATGTTGGCTCAAGATATCAACAATTGTGAAGAGAGCAAACAGGACAAGAGCAGAAGAGAATTCTCAGAGGAAAAATTGTAAAAAGATAAAACCGGAGAGCTGATAGCTTAGATTGTTTCACGTTTTCTCTTTATTAGTATTAGTTGGGTTTAGGTAATGGAAGTCCTAGATCCGACAGTCCAATGCGTGGCTCCATCTTTTCTTTTCTTTTAACCAGTCCTCTAGACACTTGTTTAATAAATTGTATTGTATTATTTAATAAAACTTAAATTTGGTTTCTGTGTCTTTAATCTTATATATTGCTGGTCACTAAGCACCAGCCAAACAGTGTTTTGGGGAGGTAACAGGCATGTGTTCACTGTAATGTGAAAAGAAACAGATGGTATTGCTAAATTTCATACTTTACCTGTTGCAAATGGACAAGTAGATGACTTTTGGGGGGTTTTGTATGTAAAATCTATTTAAGACATTACTATTATTATAATAAGCAGTCTGGTTGTCTCTAACATAGCAACATTTGCTCAAAGTTGTATTTTATCTGGTGAAATGTATCCTTGGCATGAAAACATACCCTACATGTCAGTAGGCATAACCCGTTGCCTCTTGTGTTTGTAACCTACTTGCAGCTATACTCAATGCTTTAAACTCAATTTATGCTGAAATAATATACAATTGTCAATTTATCGAATATTAAGTCATGGCAGCATTAGGGTTATCACGTGTCTCATTTACAACTTACAAACAAAATTATTGAGAGACCACTCAAATTTTCCAAGACTTCCAATTTGTTTTGATAAATGAAAGTGGACCAGTGGATGAGAGGGAAGAAGAGATGAGGATGAAGAGAAAAACATGCAGAGGGAGACTTTCCATGAATTAATATAGAGATGCTGATTTTCATTTTCATTTGTCTCCATTGGGTTGTTATGGACGCTGAAAGTACATTCACGTTATTTTCATTTCCAACTCCAAAACATGAACATTTCCTAACTCTAAACGTAAGTTTAGGGCAACAGTTGTCCTTCAATACCGAGAATACATTTCATTCTTGTTTATTGTTTACTTTTACCAAGGAAGAAGTAATAGACACACAACAATAAATGCCCGGGCAGTGGGATTCCTCCGCTGTACTACCAAGAGGCATGTGGACGATTTCCGCGAGGCGGGCCACCAGGCGACTTCCGCCGGGCATAGTTTTGGCGGAACTAGCGCGTTCGGCTACGGTTTTAACACTTCTGCCCAAAATATCTTAAGTAGACAACATATCAACCTTTTTTTAAGTGAGATGAAATTGCTTTAGTGTTGTAATGAAATCGGCTTCGCTAAATATGTCATATATGATCAAATACATCTATTTTATCGCAACCTTAATTTGCAAACAACCAGAACTACTGACCCAAATTCCCCATTTCTACAATACCAGCCAACATGTCACAAACACACTATTATTTGTACTAGTTTTGTAATGTAGATCTTATATTGCAGTGTATCAACAAGTTCGGCAGTCGCTACAGTTCATGTCTGTAACAGATAAGTTATATATTTAGTACACAAATATTTTATCCCAAGCCTAGCTCGAAAACGAGAAAAACTACAACTATGGCTAACTACAGTATTTGAGTGCATGACGCATCGCTGGGAAATGTAGTTTTATAAAAAGATTTATTTTTTTTCATAAATTGGAACTTTAATTATTCTAAATTGAGAGTACTGTGAGGTGTTTCATGTGATGCTTCACACATGTATGTAATCAGATATAAACTATCTTATAATTAAATGGTTGAAATGTTATTTAAACTATAAATTACCCAAATTTTATATTACCCCTAGGTGTGTATTATATCACATTATAGCCTAGGCCTGGACATTTCCATAACTGTTAGTTCCATGTCTGTACAACCTTTTGAAGCTGAATTATGAGCTTTCAATCATGCTCTAAGGTCAAGGTTCAAAGGTCAGTAATTCTGAGTAGGAGCCCAGTAGAATCCTCACACTGACATAATGTTACATTGTAGGTCGAGACCTTTCCAACGATATATTTTGTTTACCTCTAAGACAAAGATTTAAAATTTCTCATTTCATGGACACAGAATCTCAAGCCTATTAAAGCCTACGCTTCAGACAGTGTCTGTGTGTATCCATAAAATGTGAAATATTTTCAATAGATAGAGATGGTAAATGATAGACAGAGTTGATAGATAGATGTATAGAGATGATAGGTCGATTGATTATTCTGTCCCCTGTCAGATTATCCCCCTCAAAGTGCTATGGAGTTTTAACAAAATGCAACCTACAGTTGGAAAGGCCTCGAACTGGAGAGTAACACGTCACTATGAATAGCCTACATGTTTCCTGTTTTGAAATACGGAGGAGAAGGAGATGATGTGGCCCTTTTTTAATCCACTGCCCATGTTTAGGGGATGATGTCTACTGTCTCATTTTGCTTTATTTGTATTTATATATTTTAAGATTTTACATTGGAGGGACAAATAAACAGATGAGACATATTGCTGCAGACTATTGCTGGAAAAATGGAAAGAGCTCACGCTTTTCTTATTTCTTAAAATAAGCCCTCCTATTGATAGCCTATTTTATAGGCCCTACTTGTGGATTTTGTGACATGATGGTAATATGATTTAAGGGAATCTCAATGTGTGAAGTGAAGGTGTTTGTCTAATTTAGTTTTTATTGCTTAGGCCTTAGCCTGTCCTGTACTGCAGGGAAAGACGACGTCCATGATGTAAATGAACACATAGACAGACAACTCAGGATGTTGAGAAAAAATGACCACATACAGTCCCCTCCATAAGTATCAGACCAGTGAGGCCAATTCCTTTATTTTTGCTGTAGACTGGAAACATTTGGGTTTGACACCAAAAGATGAATATGAGACAATAGTTCAACATTTCAGCTTTCATTTCCAGGTATTTACATCTGGATCTGATACACAACTTAGAAGATAGCATTATTTGAAACGGAACGCCACATTTTTAGGCGAGCAGAAGTATTGGAACAGATAGACTTTAAATAAATTAAAGTGAATACAACGTAATATTCTGACGCAAATCCTTTGCTTGCAATAACTGCATCAAGCCTGTGACCCATTGACATCACCAAACTTTTGCATTCTTCTTTTATGATGCTTTTCCAGGCTTTCACCGCAGCCTCTTTCAGTTGCTGTTTGTGTAAGGGGGTAACTCTCTTAAGTCTCCTCTTTGGCAGGTAAAATGCATGCTCTATAGGGTTTAAGTCTGGAGATTGACTTGGCCAGTCTAAAACCTTCCACTTTGTGCCCCTGATTAACTCCTTTGTTGTGTTTTGGGTCATTATCTTGCTGCATGATGGAGGATCTTCCAATCAGTTTGGTTGCATCTTTTCTTAAATTGGCAGACAAAATGTTTCTGTAGACTTAGAGTTAATTTTGCTGTTGCCATCATGTGTTACATCATCAATGAAGAATAATGAGCCCCTGTTGTCTGTACATTAGGCCTACGTGTATTGTATGCCCTTAGTTATAATTCAGTTAAGTGCTATATGAACTAAGTTTATTATTATTGAATAGGCTACAGACAAATAGACGAGATGGCACAGAGAAGACACAATTCTATAGGTATAGCCCCCCCCAGCCCCCCACTTTAGGCTACGTAAGTGGCAGGATGAGGGCAATACATAACTGGGCTATGGCAAAAAATAGTTTGAGAAAGGCTGGTCTAGATAAATATAGCCTAGCTATTTTTGCCAAATGTTGGTCGAACCAGTCGCCTAGCCAGCCTACAACACCCACAAGGCCTTTCGGTAACCGACATTATCCCTACAGAATCGAGGGGATATTGATGGCATTACGAACAACCTATCGTTTTGTAGAGTTGTAGAGGAAACATTCGTGTTGTGAGAAATGTTAAGTATATCAATAACAAAATCTCATCATGGGAATTCACTTCCGGTCTACGCATTTGCAGTTCAGCGCCACATTTACCTCTGCAAGTGACGTAGCCTAATTAACATTTATTTATTTATTATAATAAACAAATTCATAGTCTAAATTATTGAGTTAATTAAGTAAAAAAGGGAAGTTTAATATTAACAATATTGGTTGATTGAAATAAATGGGGGAAGAAAAATTAAATGACTACTGAAAGGTTCAATGCCTATACTAGCCTTGGATGTTTGTACTTGTGTACTATTACATCTACATTGTAGACAGAAAGCATCTGAACTGAATGGCAATAACTGGTTCATCGCTCCCTTAGGCATTACCTTACCTTGTCCCAGGTTTTTCATTCCACAGCCCTGGCATAAAATGTCAGATCATTCAATTATGATGATACCAGAATATATTTCACATAGTCATTTTTGTAAGCAAGAAGTATGCTTCTTTTCCCCCGGTTGTTGACTTAAAACCTTGAACTTATTAAAAGCGAACATCAACATGGATATTGACAGTGTGGAAAATGCGTCCGGCCGACGGCCTTCGTTCTCTAATGGGATTGTACACTATTCTTTTCCAGTAGGCCTAGATGGCTGGAGAATTTAACAACCAACTGTGTGATAAACATATATTAATTAAACAAAAATATCCAAACTTAATAAATTCAATTAATGCCTGTTGGGGCTAATGGTGACTCAATAACTACTTGACCCCTCTCTTTGGCATCATCTTACATTGGGTGTCATTCCAGTCATTCCACCAAGCATAATACATTTAGATCATGTGCCTGTACATGAAGATAAGTGTTAAGACAGGGAACAAATTGGATTGCAGCAAGAGCAGGATGCAAGATGAAGTAGACTGATGTATGTAACACTTAGTAAAATGTCTTGTAGTAAAGAATGATATAAATAATTGGTGGCTTAATCTAAATATTCCAATAGAAAATAAAATCACTAAATGCTTATGTTTTTGCAAAAGTGCACCCATTTAGTACTTCAATTGACCAATTGTAGACATCAAATCAAATCATAAAAATCAAGTGTATTGGAACAGTACCAGAAAAAGTAAAGACGTATTTCAAAGTTAGTTATTTCCCAAAGGTTTTAGAATGTAGTTACATAAAAGAATGAACTCAATTCAATCAATTCAATTATCTTTATGTAGCACAACATCAAAACAGAAATCAAATAGAGGATGTCCAGAACAAACTCTTAAATGTACAGACAACAAAAAGGAACAACTACACCAACAAGGAACGACTGATGGAGCCTCTGGTCGGGTGGTCATCCTTCTAAACTGGATGGGTCTAGAGAAAGGACAGGGTTAGAGGCACAGCAAGAGAGGGTTAGGAGATAAAGATGGGGGAGAGAGGGAGACACAATAATAATAACATTAGTAATTGACTAATAGCACCCACAGCCGCTGCTTTGCGTCAGAGGAGAAGGCAACCGTGCTACTATAAGTAGCACCCCCACCGTATTTACTGTTAAAGTGCTCCGAATCATTCTTAGTCTCCTCACCTGAGACCGCTTTGCCTTGGGAGACCAGGGGCCTATTGCATAAAACTAAGATAAGGGATTAACCTAGGATATTTCGGTTATCCTGGCTTGCGTGAGCCATGATCCGGTTGCATAAAAGCAGAGGGACATAAGTTACCATGGAGATTTATCATTTAAATTAAATTATATAAATTATAATAATGTATGTGATAGTCTGTTCATATTGCAGGCTATATTTAACAATTGATTATCGATGGCAGATGACGTTGCAACTGTGGTTCAAAGAAATTCAATTTGTACTTATAACCATATACAGGTGCATCTAAAACAACATTGAATATCAACGAAAAGTTCCTTTTTTCAGTAATTTAATTCAAAAAGTGAAACCTAAATATATTGTAGATTCATTACACATGAAGTGAAATTAATCTAGAATAAACATACTTTCCAGAAGGTCGACACTTCTGTATTATAAATCCTTTTTTTTATTGGTTTTATGTAATATTCTAATATTTTGAGATACTGGATTTTTTATTCCATGATCAATCAATCATCCAAAAAAGGCCTTACATGAGTAATGAATCTATGAAAGTTACACTTTTTGAATGGACTTTCCATGATATTCTATTTTTCAGATGCACCTGCAGACTGCTCACTGTCAACTATTTTATCATTAATCAACACAGGGGCATCAAGATCATTTAGCAGAGAATACAGGTGGTCTATGAAATGAACAGCCCCCTCACATACAGTTTAAACTAGCAAGGCATTGTGGGAAAATGGGCAGTCTTTTCCATTTTTCCATCATAAATATGTGTTCGATCTCTGGGTCTACTTCTGAAAGCTGTGGGCTGGCACTTAACAGAATGACTTACACCTGGCTTGACAAAGTGGCCCCTTTTCATCCTGGATTGGCATTTATGCAACTGACTAATCCAAATTGCCCAGGCTAGACTTTGTCAAGGCTGGCTTTATCAATCATCCTGGATGTCTGAATTCCACTTTTATGCAACAGGCCCCAGGAGCACTAGGCTCCAGACAACACAGCCCTCAAGTTCATAGGGACACACAAACCTCTCCACCATGATAAGGTGATGGTTCCCAGAGAGGAAGACCAAAGGGTGAAAATGAAGCATGTCTCACTTTAAGGTGATGACCTAAAGTTTGAAGTGTTTCTGTTGGGGAGACACAGGAGTAAATAATCAAGTCTGAGATGCTTACAGTCTAGACAGGGGGTTGGATATGGTCTGGCTAATTAAGTTGGTGATGAGTCTGAAGCACCCATGTCCTGAGTTAAAGACCGCACAGCTGCAGCGTGACAAATACGAGGTTGCTCCTCTGATAGTCTAATGGCGCTTTTCCACTGCATGGTATCAGCTCAACTCAACTGAACTTGCATTTTTGGCATTTTCACCGCAAAAACATGGTGCCTGGTCCCTGTTAGCGGCTTGTTTTTTGGTATCACCTCGCTCTAGGTTCCAAGCGAGCTGAGCCGATGCTAAAAGGTGACGCCGGCAGACTGCCAGCCACTGATTGGCCAGAGACTACCAGCTTCATTCTGTTATATTTGCTCCCAAACTCTCAGGGACTTTACGAGTGTATTCTGTCTCGCAACGTGTAGCCGTCTCTGGCTCTCTTTCATTTGATTTAATTGCATCACAGATCCGAAAAAACATAATGAAATTTCCATATATTCGCCAAGCTCACCCAGTTGTGTTGGTTGTTGGGGATGTTACTTTAAACATACTGTACACGACACAAGACGAGACATGTAGGGCAGATAGCCTATAGTAGTCAGCTGGGACAGAAATTATAGCAAGCGATTACATTATAAGCCTTGGACTGCACTGATTACCTCAATAAAATATTCAGGCTGAGATACGGCTTACATTTGCAAACACGTATCCTGAAACAAGTGCAAAACATACAACTTTATGATGCCCGTATTAACGTGCATAGGGATGTACGTGGCGCATCCCGGATTCCCAACAGCTGACTGAGTGGCCGAGTCACACATCGGAACACCAATCCTCCTTTTTAATGGCCCGTCGCAATATTCTTATACTTCTTTTAGCAAACAGATACAAGGGTATGGTATGGCTTTAATTTGACATACCTTGTTAACTCCTTAATCTGGCTTTGTAGCCAATCCATTTGGTGTTAATTGATCAAAACAGCAATATAAAATACATTACCACACTGGATGTTGTTAACAAATGTGTTCCTCTGGCTCCCAGGAGTTTTTCTACCTCATCCCACTGTGAGACACACAGAAAAACATCATTAGGATAACATTGATATTACAGTTTTTCACAATTGTTTAAACACAATTTTTGGAACATCAGACACAATGTGCACAATCTGAAACTAATTTACCAACTGCTTAACCAATTCTGCTGAACTCCAAACACATTTCCTGCCTTAGACTCATATTTTCATTCCAAAACACACATTTTTCAGTACACTACACACAATTCTCTATACCTTGCACACTCTTCCTGAATTCTCTCTCATGGTATTCACACAGAACACACTGCCAATCAAATTTCTAAACTCAAAAGGCTTTTGTGCAGTTAGCTATAGAAGGGTCAGAGATGAGCTCCTGTTTGCTGTGATTTACAGTAGACTGCACATTTTAGTACAAATACAGTTTTTGCCGAATACTGTAAACACTAAAAGTGACTGCTATGACCACAGCATCACAACCTCTAACTTTTGTAACTATGCCCTAAACCAAAGCACCAACCCTACAAACACGATTTATGCTTTGCACTGTGTTTGAAATTCTCCAACACACTTCTTGAAAAAAAAAAAACTAATTGAAAACCAATCAGTCTAAACCTTAGCACTACAAATAGACCCCAGGTGAGCTCAGCTCCTTTCTGAGACGGTAAGAGTCAAGGAAAGAGGAGGAGAGAGAGCGACAGGAGGACGATGACAAAGGAGACAACAGACGGAGACACATACAACAGGGACACTATAGTGGACCATGTTATAGATCATGGCCTATCAATGAGGGAGCCTGGACAGAGAGTGCAGCCCACCCTGAGTCCCTCCATAATTAGGAGATTTAGACTGGATATCAGGTGATCATTTCCCTGTTGCTTCTCAAAAGATGACATTGAGTGTGATGTTGATGAGGCGAAGTGGCCAGACGCAAACAGGAGGCGGAATCCATAAAAGGATTCATAATCCAACCACCCAATTCCTTACAACGCTGTTTTTTTTACCATAGTTCCCTAATTTTACTGTAATTGTTTTTTACTGTACAGCACAGTAGTTTATACTGACGCACTGAAATGCTTGAACTGCAGTCCTACCTATTCATTGTGTTTGTTTCAAATGGCAAAATAAACTATTCTGCAACATGTGTGTTAGCATTTGGCAAAAACCGTAAAGTATTTGTTGTTACTGTAGGTGAAAGTGTATGAACATGCAAAGGCATAATTCTACTGATAAATCATTCATATAGTGGTTTGCATTTATACTATAGTGTTTTCCATTCTGCACACCAGTGTTCAATGAGTGCTAGAAATGTCTAGTCATATGATGTATGTGTTTGTCATTTGAAAAGAAAACACCATTTAGTGAAGAGTTAACATTGTTTTGAGGGTAAAGTGTGCTTTTGCAAGAGAAGTGAAGGATTTTGCATTTTGTGTTTGAATTTTGAAATTTGTGTTTAGGGTTTTGAAAAAGTGAGGTAGTCTATCAGGAAATGTGTTCAAGCAATTGTGAAAAACTGTAAGTGTTTGGGACAAATAGCACTATGGTGGCAGAACCTCTCACATACATGGAATCTTCAGTCATGTATGTAATTAGTCTTGTTTTTCATAATCCTAGATTTTAATAATCAGTGTCAGTTAGAACATGTTATCCACATACTATAATTTGTATATATTATATAATTTTAATTGCATGAGAACATGCATTCCCCTGCCTATTTTTGTGGATGGAACAAAGACTAACTCAGACAGAGTAACTGAGTTACCTAGAAAAGCATGATAAAAGTGCAAAATGGCATACAACGTTTTGAACAAATTGGAAACATTATATTGCTATTGCAGAGAGGGTAATTATAGTTGTGTAATGTTTAAATTATATCCAATGCACTACACTGACCAAACGCCTTACTGTCAGTTTTTCCCAAGCCAAAGAATCTAAAGTAAATTAAAATTCAGAAAACACTCACCATCTAGAGCAAGGATGACACTGCACTAAGACCTCGGCACAGCCCTTAGCGGCGAGAGGAAAAAAGAAGATTAAATGAATCGCTCTCCCCCCTGAGAATTTTTTTTATCAAAATGAATGCTAAATGTAAAATACCAAACATGAGCCTGGTTCAAAAGCAAAACAAACTCAAGGTTTATCTCTGAACTCTAAGTTGACAAACCCAGAAATGAGGAAGTCAATAGAAACTTGTGAGTTTTCAGTTGTCGGAATTTTAGAGGAGCACCTGTGCATGGCATAGAGGATGTCCAGAACAAACACTTAAATGTACAGACAAAAAAACATGGCAACCAGGGGCAAAACGCCCCCCTCATGCATCTAAACATCCAATCGCCAATATAAGCAAGTTAGAGGGATAAAAACAGTCAACAGAAAAATGATGTCTGCAAGCTTTGCTTCACACTTTCACCTACGCAGATGGAAACAAACACTACTGATATGATACTAATATGAGCAGCTTTCCAGCTTCACTGTCTGCAGGAGACTGAGCAGGAAAACAGACCATCAGTAAGAAACATTTAAAAAGCCGATCATACCTGTTCAACAGGGATGTGGAAACGTTCATTACAAAATACTTTGCAGTCCCTTTCTGTCGTTAGAGATGCAGGCTTTTGTCACCTAATGATAACACTAGATGTGTTACACTGTGCCATCTCGCACATTTTAATTGCACCTAAGTATGTCCCGACCTTTATGAAACAACGAGCAAAAACATTGAAGACAAACTGGCTAAAGCACATAGCCTAGCACTGCAGATAGTTGGACCCCCCATGTAGAAAAGCCCCAAAGTCAATGTTACTGTCATTATGCTTAGAGCTTTTATTATATTGCCTTTACTGTGGATGATTTGTTGTTCAGCAATAATGTTATAATCACTATCAGTGTGGAGGGACGTCAGTCAGCCGAGCGTTTGTATAAAGGATTTGCTTTTTCCTTTCTCTCTCACCAAGTAACCCAATCCAGGCTTGCACACTTACTATAGCCTTGGTCTTTTATTTTCAGTACCTGCATGTATTTAGATAGCCTTTTATTATTTAAAATGGCTTGTGGAATTGGACGACCATCCGAATCCCTCTCCACCCATTTCACTTTTGCTTCTTTGCCCTTTGCCTCGTTTTCCTGCCCGACAAAAAGTCATTGTTTGATGACACTTTGTAATTGAGCCATAAAAAGCAGTATGAAGAAAAATATTAAGACAAAAACATGGGGATGAACAATATCAATGCAAGATAACTGTCTCAATAAAAACTGACACTCACTTTTCTCACTTTTTCTCGAGCAAGAAATATGTCAGCCAGGAACATAGCCTACTCTGCCTTGCCTCTGTCCTGGTGATTAGCCATTTCAACAGTGCTTAATAAAGAAAGCATGAACAGCATGATTAGAAGAAGAAAAAATGAGAACACAGTGTAGGTGGATTTAGGCATGGTAAAGTCAAAGTCAAAGAGCATGCATGTTTGGACAGTGAGTTGGGTGAAGGATAGAAATAATATAAGATAAATAAGATAATAAGAAAACAAAGCACACATACTTACTTGGAGCCAGTGGCTTCTCCAGACAGACAGACAGACAGACAGTGAGTGAGTGAGTGAGTGAGTGAGTGAGTGAGTGAGTGAGTGAGTGAGTGAGTGAGTGAGTGAGTGAGTGAGTGAGTGAGTGAGTGAGTGAGTGTGTGATTGAGTGAGTGAGTGAGTGAGTGAGTGAGTGAGTGAGTGAGTGCGTGCGTGCGTGAGTGAGTGGCTCTTAAAAGAGCCGTTGTTTTTAGTGAATTTAAAGACATGGTAGTTAAGAGCAGGAAAAGACGGGATCTGTAAAACAGAGGAAAATGAAAACACTATTATTTATCTTGCAACAAGACTTCCAGGAAATCTTATGTTAGAAATGCAGAACTGTTACAAGGAAATGTGAAATGATGCTTAATGGACCTTCTCTTCAACCATCCATGTTTAGTCTCATTCAGAATTACAGTTGATATCTACTTAACCTAGCTGAATTATTGACATAAAATCAGTACATTGTTAAGCCAACATGATCATTCACGATTATTAACTTTTGTTAGGGATGTGTAAGCCTTAAGCTAGTACAAACATTATAGTTTAGGTTAAATGCAGGCTACAACCAAATAGCGATTTTTAAAATGGACCTTTTCTGAATAGATCACACTTACAATAAAATAATGAAGACTCAATGACCTTTACTGAATATAAAGATGGATGAGAATAAAAGGGTCGTGTAACGTTAGGGCCACACCGGATGTGGTTGCACACACCAGGAACACACTGGCTGGCAGATCGCAAGCCCTCACCTCAGACAACTACTTTTGATTAGATTTAATTAAGTATTTTATTTCTTCTTATTAACCAGCGTGAATTTAAGTAGAGGAAGCGAGCCTTTGCTCTTAACCTGCTCGAATGAACACATTAAAACCTCACTGACATCTATATTTATTATGTTTTGAAGTATTTTTCAAATGTGGTTTCCGTCCAATTCGCGCGCGGCTCGTTCAGATAATAGACTAGACGGCGAGATCATCGCTGACGGTGAAGTTGTGAATTACGCGTGCTTGCCGAGAATTGCATGCACCTCGCGGGATGTTTTTAAAGGTCTAAACAGCTTATACAGCTTATATTTGAGACTGCTCTGAGTCAACACTGATCATTTCAGACATATCTCCTCTCCTGGTCAGCGATTATGGACTGAATAATGCCTGCACCCTTATTTCAGACTAGGAGAGTGCAATATGTTTGACATTCTAAGTTTTGAATGAGAACAGCCAAAAACATAAGATGCCTAAGCTGTAAAGAGCTTCATAAAAACATCCGTTTGTTTTCATCGGAGGTGTGCGCGCTCCAGCGAGGTGCATGCATTTCTCTGCAAACACGCATTATTCGTCATATCACCTGGCCCTGACTGCGCTTCAACGCGCTAAGGCAACACCGGGCGCGGATTTGGACCTGTAGGGAACCGAAAGAGAAAGCACATCAAAAGTAGATAAACACACAGCAGTTATTGCATTGTAATCTGCTGCCGTTGTTACTAACCCATCAGATATACCAGCTTGTGATCTGCAAGCTGGTCCACTCCTATTTGCGCCTGGTGTGTCCAACCAAATAAACAAAGCTGTGCAACACTAACGCATCCGGTGTGACCCTAGTTAGCCTCAAAGAGTTTCAACTATCTAGGCTGATACGGACACCTAATTTATTGATTCTATTTGAGAAATATCAGATTCATTAAACAAAATTCTCCAATTCTCACCTCTCCATCCGAGATAGAAAGGTGCTCATACAGTAGGTGTATTAAAAGAAGTGCTTGATGAAAATGAACCTGTAAAAATGATCTAATGCTGCTTAGATTTTTATTAATTCCCTATGTTACTATAATTACATTTTTATACGGATATATATATATATATTTTTTTTAATGGAATAGCCTTTTAGATAATTTAAACAGATTATTTAAACTATGCTGTCCTAAGGCTTGTACTTTAATATTGTTATATATTATGCTTTTTTTTATGCATCGTCCTCTGAAAATATATATAATTGTTTTTAGAAACAACTAATGATCATTTACAAAGATGCTGTTTATGTTTTATTAACCGTCAGCATATGTATGTTTAACTGACTTTGTACACAACAATGTTTCAATAAAATTAAAAAAAAAATATATATAGCCTTTCAGCTAACGTTAGCAATCAAGCAACAGGCTATAGTTGAACTTGTTGACGTTATCCTAAGTTTTAACTAAGTCTATCATTAGTTGCTTTCTATTTTACCACTACATAAATATACATAGCATGACAACATCAATGGACAATCTTATAAAACCCCTTTCAAACAAAGATATTAATCAATTAAAACAGCATCTGCCGCATGCTCAACTTACCAGGTCGGAAGATGCTAATCTTTTCTTTGCTTGTTCTAGCTGTAATGTTGACATTGACATCAATGGTCACCCCCGTGATCGCCCCCTGTTGGTAGCAGGTTGGTGGTCCTCCAGCAATGTAAACAGGCGTGATGGCTGAGCAGGCTTCTTCTTCCTCCTTGCTGTTACCATTTCCTGTTCGGCCGGGCTAAGCTAATGCTAACAACTTTACAGAAAGATGTGGATGCAGCAGGCTAACCTGTCAGAAATCTAAACAACACGTCACCCTTGCACTCAGATATATGTGTTTCTAATAAGATGCTATCATTAAAAGTTACATAAAGTAACAGTTTATTAACACAACAGCGGAAAACATGTGAGCTGCTTGTTTAGCGATAGCAGCGTCGCTATGTTCCCTAGCAACCTGACGTCATTGAAACGTGTGGCAAGCGAGACCATAAAATATTCCTAATAACTATCAAACTAAAGATCAGACACATTCACTGACTGAAGATTATGCAAGTAAAAGGTATATTTCTCGCTAGAAATGTAATTAGAAACACGTTTAATGGTGAATCCGTCCTAAAATATAGCATTAATAGATATTAAAAATGGCGACGAAAACATTTCACTAAATGCTGGGAGAACATCTCGCCCCCTGTTGGTGCTATTCCTCCGTTCATTTAGACGGGCGGGGGGC
>NC_137213.1:29099525-29102025 GCF_949987685.1 Ammodytes marinus | reverse complement strand
TTATACAAGCTGTACACTGACTACTTTACATTGTATCAAAGTGTCATTTATTCAGTGTTGTCCCATGGAAAGATATAATGAAATATTTGAAGAAATGTTAGGGGTGTACTCACTTTTGTGAGATACTGTATATATAACAATAAAAAATAAAAAAAACATAGCAACAAAACAAATTTAATAATGATAAAAAAATATATAAGAAAAAATCTTAAAATTTAGAGAAAAAGTTGATACATAATACAAATATGTTACATTTTTGTTAAAAAAGTGCACGGCCCAAAAAATCACCCAATGCTCATACACACTACAGCTCAATTGGGCGACTGTGGCTCAGTTGGTAGAGCGGGTCGGCCGATGATCAAAGGGTTGGAGGTTCGATCCCCGCCCTGCCACCTGTGTCATGGTTGTTGTGTCCTTAGGCAAGACACTTCACCCACCTTGCCTCGTGTGAATGTCGATAGTTAGCCTGCTATCGGTGTATGAATGTGTGTGTGAATGGTAACGTGGGAAAGGAAAACAGGTCTCCCTTGCAAAAGAGTCTTCGGTCTCAATGGGATTTACCTGTATAAATAAAGGTTAAAAAAAAATTATATCATTCATGGACGTTATATTTTGATTGACTTCTGGCTCATCATAAAGCCGCATGTTTTCTACTTATTTTTCTCATCACAAAAAAGCATAATTAGTTCTCTATATTGTTTATATATATTTAAATTGACTTTAATTTTTTTATGGTGTTTGTCTTCCTCTGGCCATGACAAGTGATGTAAACTGTTGATGTGCTGATTTTGTCATTTTTGTAAAAACACTTTTGTATTCACTTGTGGCAAAAAAAATAAAAATGTTTGTTAAAAATATGTCTGTCTGTCTGTCTGTCTGTCTGTCTGTCTGTCTGTCTGTCTGTTTGTCTGTCTGGGTGTCTGTTTGTCTGTGTCTGTCTGTCTGTGAGCCTGTCTGTCTGCCTGTGCGTCCGTCCGTCCGTCCGTCTGTCTGTCTGTTTGCCTGTCTGTGAGCCTGTCTGTGAGCCTGTCTGTCTGTCTGTCTGTCCGTCCGTCCGTCTGTCTGTCTGTCTGTCTGTCACTAAGTCCTGCTGGATTGATGTCCATCTGGGTGGTTGGCTCACAAGCAAAGCACCAAAGATTTACAGTTTTTATTACAGCTCGAGATATAAATCCTCCCTCCAAAGCAGCGCTGCCACCGACTAAAGATTCTAACAGGGGAAAAGAAAAAGCATTGGTTGCGTTCCGAATCGCATACTTTCTACTATATAGTATGTAGAAAAAAGATTTAGGATGTCCCGATTCTTGTGGCCAGATTTAGGATGGTTAGAAGTACCCGGATGTCCTACTTCATGCGGCCAAGATTGTTAGTGTTGAAAACTGCATCCTATTTGGGCGATTCTGACCCACAATCCAGTGCGCACCTGAAGTGACGTCACATCGACGAAGCCTCCATATGAAAACAAACGGGGATGCGCCGGATATAAAAGCAAGAGGCAAGATCAAGGCGCAATGTTATGATGAAATAAGAGAGTAAAGTATGTCCCAATAGTATGCCTACTGCATCCTAACTAGATTATTTTTATCGTCGGATGTAGTATGTAGAATAGAAAAAAGAAAGAGTAAGCGATTCGGAACGCAACCAATGTTTCATACTAACCGACAGACTGGCTGCATAGTTAGTACACGTTCAAATTTGACTTGTTCTCAAATGGCCGAATAAGCTAGCTACGGTGGGCCCCCTTTGTTGTTGAATGGCCTTGTGTCTGAATGTTGCTATATAAATAAACTTGCCTGGCCTTGCCTTCACATACCAGTTTACAGAGCCTAGGCTGCTATTATGAATCTATCTATCTATCTATCTATCTATCTATCTATCTATCTATCTATCTATCTATCTATCTATCTATCCATCTATCCGTCCATCCATCCATCCGTCCATCCATCCATCTATCCATCTATCCATCTATCTATCTATCTATCTATCTATCTATCTATCTATCTATCTATCTATCTATCTATCTATCTATCTATCTATCTATCCATCCATCCATCCATCCATCCATCCATCCATCCATCCATCCATCCATCCATCCATCCATCCATCCATCCATCCATCTATCCATCTATCCATCTATCCATCTATCCATCTATCTATCTATCTATCTATCTATCTATCTATCTATCTATCTATCTATCTATCTATCTATCTATCTGTCTATCTGTCTATCTGTCTATCTATCTATCTATCTATCTATCTATCTATCTATCTATCTATCTATCCATCTATCCATCTATCCATCTATCCATCTGTCTATCTATCTATCTATCTATCTATCTATCTATCTATCTATCTATCTATCTATCTATCTATCTATCCATCTATCCATCTATCTATCTATCTATCTGTCTATCTGTCTATCTGTCTATCTGTCTATCTATCTATCTATCTATCTATCTATCTATCTATCTATCTATCTATCTATCTATCTATCTATCCA
>NC_137213.1:29044525-29054525 GCF_949987685.1 Ammodytes marinus | reverse complement strand
TTTCAACACTAACAATCTTGGCCGCATGAAGTAGGACATCCGGGTACTTCTAACCATCCTAAATCTGGCCACAAGAATCGGGACATCCTAAATCTTTTTTCTAACATACTATATAGTAGAAAGTATGCGATTCGGAACGCAACCTATGCATTTATAAAAGACCCAGAGACCCTTTCATCCACTGGACCTCATTGCTAACTGCAGTCTTGTATGTGGATGATTTTTTTGACAAATGGCTAAAAGTCACAGCACAATGAAATGTAACTTTATTTGAACAGGGACAATGTACAAACGGAACATTAACCTTGTTTAGAGCCAAAGGAGAGAGAGAGAGAGAGAGAGAGAGAGAGAGACAGAGAGAGAGAGAGAGAGAGAGAGAGACAGAGAGAGAGAGAGAGAGAGAGAGAGAGAGAGAGAGAGAGATGCATTGTACCAGGTGTGGGCAAGCTGCTATTATCCACCTGTAGTCCCACAAAAAAGCAGGGCTGCCCAGTATGGTTTAAACCTGCAGTGTGTAGAATTTTGGGTTTTATTTCCTAGCAGATTTTTTAGAAAGTAATTATAATATCCATAAGTACATTTAATTTAGTGCATGATAGCTGAAAAAAATTATTTGAATTATTTTTTTCCCCCTTTGTAAGGGTCTCATATATGTCCATATTTCTGCATATTTTGGACTAAGGCCTAGTGCCGCCATCTTGAAAGTGTCATAGTTGGAATGTCATCAGGTGCATTGTTTAGAATTTAGAATTGTTCTTGTCCTTGAAGGCCACTGTAGCTTCTGTTATTATTCAAAAGGGTTGGGGTTACCCAGGGAGCGTTGCATTCTAGAACTTTGTAGAACGTTCTTGATGATGTCATATTACACACTGCACCTTTAAGAGTGCAGAATTGTATGTTTTTTGCAGCATCTTGATCAAGCAAATATATTATAAAGAATGGGTTGGATGCTAGATTGTGTTGAAGTGTTTATTGTCTTTCACTATAAAGCTGTATCAGTCAATAGTGTCGAGACCTTTTCCAAGGGGCGTTCATGAACAGTCGGAAATTTGTTAGTCCTATAAATATTATGTTTTTTCAGCTTCAGTTAGCTATGGTACGTTGGTTTTCTGGAAAATGTTCTAAACAAATCATGCCCTGCGTTCCAATCCCCATACTTCCCTACTATTTAGTATGCCAGAAAAAGATTTAGGATGTCCCAATACATGCACGTCAATTGTAGTATGCTGAAAATAGATAAATGCCTCACTTACTCCAATAGCATTTTGGAGTATTCGTCTTTATTCTTGACATTTCTCGACATAATGAAGAAAAAAAACTTCCTTATCTGATGTTTTTTTTCTCTCCTGTCTGTGGCCCTAAAACTCTTCTGTACTTTAGTATGTAGTGTGGTAAAAAGACTAAAACTCTTCTGTACTTTAGTATGTAGAGTAGTAAACAGATTAAAACTCTTCTGTACTTTAGTATGTAGTGTAGTAAAAAGACTAAAACTCTTCTGTACTTTAGTATGTAGTGCAGTAAAAAGAACAATATGTGATTTGGAACGCAGGGATTCTTTTAAAACCCCTTTTTTTCCCTGCCCCCTGACTATATGTCTCTGGTTGTAGTCACGGAATCCATACTTGACCCCGACTTTTGACCTCAAAGGGGAAGGGAAAAGAGGGTAACAACACAAGCTAATGTGTCCTTTGGGAATATATACAGCTCTGGAAAAAACTAAGAGACCACTCCAAATGTTCAGTGTCTCTCGTTTTTACTATTTATAGGCATAATGTTTGAGTAGAATGAACATTTTGGCTTTATAATATAAACTACTGACAACATTTCTACCAAATTCCAATACAATTGTTTGTCATTAAGAGCATTTTTTTAATAAGTAATATAGAGATGAAGATTTAAGAAAAATCCAGACTGGTCTCTTTATTGTTTTACGGAGCTGTAGAATATCCCATAAACAAAAGAATTCCCAGTGTGTGTGTCCCAGGAGAAATAATACACACAAACACAAGTAGATCCAATAAATTCTTTCTTTTTTATCGATTTTCCAATAAAAAATACATTCATACAGAAACTATTTTACAAAACAATTTCAGAAATGAAAAAATCTTATTATGCCATAAAACAAACAAAAATAGAGCCTCATATTTCATCTCCTCAAAATCTCCACATTTTATCCAATGGAGATAATATTTTTTTCAAGCTGAAGATAGCAGGGAGTTGTAGTAGTAAGTAGCAGGTCTTTGAAAAAAAATTAAAAATAAAATTACATTGCAAAAAAATAAAATAAAATGTAATGTAATACTCAACAGGATGCAAAGTTATGACAATTCAAGTGTCCGGAACAATTAATTTCTGAAAGTTATTTTTTTTTTGTACAGCTCTGGAAAAAAACAAGAGACCACTCCAAATGTTCAGTGTCTCTCGTTTGACTATTTATAGGCATATGTTTGAGTAGAATGAACATTTTGGTTTTATACTATAAACTACTGACAACATTTCTACCAAATTCCAATACATGTTTTGTCATTAAGAGCATTTTTTTAATAAGTAATATAGAGATGAAGATTTAAGAACAATCCAGACTGGTCTCTTAATTTTTTTCCAGAGCTGTATATTTTGTTTTGTTGAGAGATGATAGGCCACAGGTGTATACTCAATTGATGCCTTTTTAAAACCTACATTTGAACTATCTTCCTCCAATCTGATCAAACACACGCAAACAAAAATATTACAGAGGCAAATCAAATCAAAGGAGAATTTCTACAATGATTATTTCTGCCTCTCGTCTTGAATTGGTTCATATTTTCAAACAACAACAACAACACTGCACAAGATGTTGTTTTTTGGTCCCATACCCCTTTCAAAATAAAAGCTTCCATACAAAATTCTCTTATGTTTACAATGTATAATTCTTTATTTCAGACCCAGGGGGATCCATATCAACACAAACAACATAAACAAATACACAAACACAGAGTAAAAAAAAAAATACACAGCCTTTCACAATATTCAGTGCCAAGCATACAGACATGATCGCCAATGGTTCCAATGGTCTGGAAGAAAATCTGACCGAACTGCATAGAGGGTTGGCCAAAACTGCAATTAAGTTATTTTCAGACTCAGATGCCCTCAATGTACACATCTTTGCACTTTTTTGACATTTCTCTCAGTCTATGGACTTATCTGTCAGATGTCTGTATGCTAGACACTGCACATTTTGGAAGGCTTTAGACTTGTTTTACTCTGCGTTTGTCTATTTGTTGATGTTGTTGATGTACTGATATGGATCCCCCTGGGTCTGAAATAAAGAATTATATATTATCTTTCATTTTTAACCAGTTTTCGAGTTTACAAACAAGGCTGCCTTTAAAAGTTGCCTATGATAAAACCAGCCATACCTTTTTTCAAGCAGACAAGTTATCGTATTCAACACTCCCATTTGTTGTGTCAATACATACAGCTCTGTAAAAAAAAAAATAAGAGACCACTCCAAATGTTCAGTGTGTCTCTCGTTTTACTATTTATAGGCATATGTTTGAGTAGAATGAACATTTTGGTTTTATAATATAAACTACTGACAACATTTCTACCAAATTCCAATTCCTTTTTTGTCAATAAGAGCATTTTTTCAATAAGTAATGTAGAGATGAAGATTTGAGAAAAATCCAGACTGGTCTCTTAATTTTTTCCGAAGCTGTATATCTAGTGAAACACTCTGTTACTCTGAAATGTATTGTAGAAATAGGGGAACCAATGTTGATTGGAGTTAGTTAATCAAAATAAAATAAAATAAAATAAAATAAAATAAAAAACATAAAATAAAAATCATAAAATAAAATAAAATAAAATAAAATAAAATAAAATAAAATAAAATAAAATAAAATAAAATAAAAATTATTTGCATCAACCCACATAGGAGTGTGTTGAAGTCGTGTACAGTAACTGAAGTAAAAAAAAAACCAAGACATGCATATAGTGAAAGTTGATACAGACATAAGATCTGGTCCTGGTCTCATCTCAGGCCACCTTGCTGCTTAGACACACACACACACACACACACACACACACACACACACACACACACACACACACACACACACACACACACACACACAATCACACACACACACAAACCTATAGACCCCTTAGCAAAGCCTAGCTTGACCGGTTATTGTAACGTTTAGTCAGACCACGGGTTGTTCTTTCTTCTCGCGGAGTATGTAACAGCCATATCTCTGTACCTTTATGACAGTGAGTTAGCATCCCATCTGAAGTGCATCCACAACACCGTAATACTACATAGTAGCAAAGTCCTCATTAAACTAAATTTTGCTTTTCCCCAAAGTTCTCCACAATTCTGCCTGATTTTGAAGAATAACGATTTAGTTGTTGATATGGTTATGATGATATATTACAACAAATAATGCACAGAATGGAGACGTCAGAATGGAAGTCATTATGAAGGCGATATATATACGGATAGATATTTTCTTCTTTTAATTATTGAGGAGTTTAGAGGGAGTCGGTCGCAAAGGGCTGTATGAATGCTATAGCCTTTATAAAGCAATTCAATGTACACACTATAGTGCATTTGAAACTCCCGTTTGCTGTGTGTGTGTGTATGTGTGTGTGTGTGAGTGAGTTTGTGTGTGGGACAGAGAGATATATTTAACAGGACAAGGCCACTTACATAAGGCATCAGTAAGGTCAACAGTGCATTCACAGATAGAAAAAAAAAATAAGAGAAAATTGAAGAAAAAAAGGAAAAAATATTCCGTGATAAAGACAAAAGTTGCCAAGCAATAGTGGTATCCCCAACGTATCAAGAAAATAAAAAAATAAAAATAAAATTAAAACTACATGACTGCCTTATGTGTTGTGTACAATACTATGATACTAACCCTGCGTTCCAAATCACATACTCTTTCTTTTTACTACACTACATACTAAAGTACAGAAGAGTTTTAGGGCCACAGGAGAGAAAAAAAAAATCAGATAAGGAAGATTTTTTTTCATAATGTCGAGAATAAAGACGAATACTCCAAAATGCTATTGGAGTTAGTGGGGGCATTTATGTATTTTCAGCATACTACAATTGACTTGCATGTATTGGGACATCCTAAATCTTTTTTTATTTTTATTTTTTTTTAGATAATTTTTTTTGGCATGTTTATGCTTTATTGATAGTGTAGAGACAGAGTTGAAATTTGGCAGAGAGGGGAGTGACATGCAGAGAACGACCGCGGGCTGGAATCGAACCCGGGTCCGCTGCTGGCCAAGGCCCATGGGGGGGACACCCTACCAACTGAGCTAAGGACGCCCCCTAAATCTTTTTCTGGCATACTAAATTGTAGGGAAGTATGGGGATTGGAACGCAGGGTAAGTTATTTTGAAGGTAGTAGCTGCTCTCGAATGGAATTTGGTTGTCCTATACTCAAACAGGTGAGCAACACATATCCCCCCCCAAAATCCCATGCAACTTCTGTAATAATGGCAATAAGTGTTTGTGTGTACAACTGTTGTTTTGTATTTTTTTTCTTTTTTTTTAGCTTACACAGTGGATAACAAAAAAAAAATGAGCGTTCTAGCGTGTATGTTTTTTTCGAGACAGGCGCTACATTATACATTGCACATTTAATAGCTGCACTAAACAAAACGACCACCCATTGGTTTGAATAGAGGGGGAGGAGCTGTAATTCCACCTCCATACAGACAGAGGGCGCTCTTGGGGGCAAAAATAATTTGCTCCACCCAAACAACCCCCCATTACTCAAACAGCACGGACATAACCCCAACTTTTTGTATCATTGTTGTTGCTTTGCATTAATTCTAAGTGAGACCACAAAAAATATCGAAAACATCGCCCCCTCCCTAGCAAAAAAAAAAAAAAAAAAAGACCTCTCCGCGTAACAATATCCCCCAAATTTTTGTGTCATTCACTCGCAAGTTCCACAAACGCAAACTCCACAAACGCAAGCTCCATCCTCTCCTATCCGTCCAAAGAAGCCACAGCCAGCGAGCTCAGGCATATATCCAGGCATTTCCAGTCGCACGCAGGCAGGCACTCAGTCGACCCCCCCACCCCTCCCACATCATGCGCACAGACAGGCAAACACACTGCCATTGGAGGGAAGTCCCCACGAAAAACCTCCAAGGAAAAAAAACAAAGCATTGAACACCATACTAAGAAGAGTCTCGTTTCCATCTTCAGAACCAGATTTTTCCCCGCCGAAATTTTTTCCAATCTTCTTCTGGACTCCCGCCAAAAAAAAAACAGTCAAGTCAGTCCGATCTCGCAAATCAAATCCTCTTCTTGTTAAAATGCCTTTTTTTCCAAGAGCCAAAAAAAATCTCCAGGTGTTTTTTTTCGGAGAGAGAGAGAGGCACTAACGTATGGTGCAAATAAAAGCTGTTGAGCAATTTGCTTTCTTCTTTTTTTTTCCACTGACTTGGAAGTTTGCCGGTAGTAGGTGGTGGGTGGTAGGTGCCCTCCCGTTAACTTTCACGGGACACACACACACACACACACACACCGGCCTCGCTGATTTTCCCCCGTTACACACACACATGTCGGGGACCATCAAGCGGAATCTTCTTCTTCTTCTTCTTCTTCTTCTTCTTCCCCTCCGAGCGTCTCATCACCGCGGCGGCCATCTTAGATGTGCCTCTTCATGTGCAGTGCGAGGTGGTCAGAGCGAGAGAAACACCTGAAGGAGGGACAGAGAGAGTAAGTAAGTAAGTAAAGTTTATTTATATAGCGCCTCTCGCAGACCAGGGTCACAAAGCGCTTCACATTAAAAAACACAATAAAATACAATAAAACGACACATATACAGAGTCTGTTACAAGAAGAATTTCCTAAGCACGTACAATATAATACTATACAATATAATACAGAGTACACAGACATGGATCTAGAGAGAAAGAAAGAGTTTTAGATAAAGATTTAGGTCTTGTGCACATGTACCTTCACCAGCTATACTTTATTAGGTACAGCGGTTCATGTTTCTTGTTAACCCATATAACTCATCAGCCAATCACATGGAAGCAACTCAATGCATTTAGCACAGACATATGAATCCACTTTGGTTTGAGCATTTACCATTTCCAGCATAGTTTTTCCCATCCGCCCAATTTGCACGCTGACAATGTTGTTCTATGGTGTTTAAAGCAACACATTATCGCCACCTAATGGCCTGGCATGATTACGTCAGTGTTTTGCTTTAAAGGGGCACTGTGTAACATTTTAAGTAATTTATTAGCTAAAATCCATATCCTCATTCATAAATATGTCCTCATTGGTGTGAAATCACCTCTGCCAATAATCTGAATGATCCTCCTGAGCGAAGAATTACAAATATTAATATTACATTTTGTACATTGAGCGGGCAAGTCTTATGGAGGAATCCATGTTGGTTGGAATGTCATCAGGTGCATTGTTTAAAATTTAGAATTGTTCTTGTCCTTGAAGGCCACTGTAGCTTCTGTTATTATTCAAAAGGGTTGGGGTTGCCCAGGGAGCATTGCATTCTAGAACTTTGTAGAACTTTCTTGATGATGTCATATTACACACTGCACCTTTAATGATTATTTTTTTTTTTGTAATACACACTGACTGACCAAAACATTTTAAATAACAAAAACACAAAGTTCGACTTGAACAATCTACATTCAAATCATGGACTTTTCAGTAAGCAGCCCCTGAGGTCTACCATGTCACGTTTCATCTACCGTGAAACAGTCGGTGCGTTTAGATGCAGACTCATAATCGGGTAAATAAACTAAAAAAAAAATAAAAGGTAAAAAAAAAACAGGACTTGTAAAATGCATGTAAACACCTTTATCTGATCTACTTCGCACACACATCTGCACATTAACGGACAAGAGAAGTCGGATAAGAACTCCTAGATAAGTCGTTCATAGTCAGCATTCTATATCTGCATATATACTCAGCCACTTGCTTACATACTGTAGGGCTTTTAGTATGAGTAGGATGCTAGTAGGGCTTTTTGTATGAGTAGGACATTAGTAGGGCTTTTAGTATGAGTAGGACGTTAGTAGGGCTTTAAGTATGAGAAGGATGTTAGTAGGGCTTTTAGTATGAGTAGGACGTTAGTAGGGCTTTTAGTATGAGTAGAATGCTAGTAGGGCTTTTAGTATGAGTAGAATGTTAGTAGGGCTTTTTGTATGAGAAGGATGTTAGTAGGGCTTTTAGTATGAGTAGAACGTTAGTAGGGCTTTTAGTATGAGTAGGACGTTAGTAGGGCTTTTAGTATGAGTAGGACGTTAGTAGGGCTTTTAGTATGAGTAGGAGGTTAGTAGGGCTTTTAGTATGAGTATGACATTAGTAGGGCTTTTAGTATGAGTAGGAGGTTAGTAGGGCTTTAAGTATGAGTAGGATGTTAGTAGAGCTTTTAGTATGAGTAGGACGTTAGTAGAGCTTTTACAGTAGTATGAGTAGGACGTTAGTAGAGCTTTTAGTATGAGTAGGAGGTTAGTAGGGCTTTAAGTATGAGTAGGATGTTAGTAGGGCTTTTAGTATGAGTAGGAGGTAAGTAGGGCTTTTACAGTAGTATGAGTATGACATTAGTAGGGCTTTTAGTATGAGTAGGACGTTATTATGGCGTTTAGTATGAGTAGGACGTTAGTATGGCTTTTAGTAAGAGTAGGACGTTAGTAGGGCTTTTAGTATGAGTAGGACGTTAGTAGGGTTTTTAGTATGAGTAGGACGTTAGTAGGGCTTTTATAGTAGTACGAGTATGACATTAGTAGGGCTTTTAGTATGAGTAGGACGTTAGTAGGGCTTTTAGTGTGAGTAGGACGTTAGTAGGGCTTTTAGTATGAGTAGGAGGTAAGTAGGGCTTTTACAGTAGTACGAGTATGACATTAGTAGGGCTTTTAGTATGAGTAGGACGTTAGTAGGGCTTTTAGTGTGAGTAGGACGTTAGTAGGGCTTTTAGTATGAGTAGGACGTTAGTAGGGCTTTTAGTATGAGTAGGAGGTAAGTAGGATTTTTAGTATGAGTAGGATGTTAGTAGGGCTTTAAGTATGAGAAGGATGTTAGTAGGGCTTTTAGTATGAGTAGAACGTTAGTAGAGCTTTTAGTATGAGTAGGACGTTAGTAGGGCTTTTAGTATGAGTAGGACATTAGTAGGGCTTTTAGTATGAGTAGGAGGTTAGTAGGGCTTTTAGTATGAGTAGGACGTTAGTAGGGCTTTTAGTATGAGCAGGACGTTAGTAGGGCTTTTAGTACGAGCAGGACATTAGTAGGGCTTTTAGTATGAGTAGGACGTTAGTAGGGCTTTTAGTATGAGTAGGATGTTAGTAGAGCTTTTAGTATGAGTAGGACGTTAGTAGGGCTTTTACAGTAGTACGAGTATGACATTAGTAGGGCTTTTAGTATGAGTAGGACGTTAGTAGGGCTTTTAGTATGAGTAGGATGTTAGTAGGGCTTTAAGTATGAGAAGGATGTTAGTAGGGCTTTTAGTATGAGTAGGACGTTAGTAGGGCTTTTAGTATGAGTAGGACGTTAGTAGGGCTTTTAGTATGAGTAGGACGTTAGTAGGGCTTTTAGTATGAGTAGGACGTTAGTAGGGCTTTTAGTATGAGTAGGACGTTAGTAGGGCTTTTAGTATGAGTAGGATGTTAGTAGGGCTTTTAGTATGAGTAGGACGTTAGTAGGGCTTTTAGTATGAGTAGGACGTTAGTAGGGCTTTTAGTATGAGTAGGATGTTAGTAGAGCTTTTAGTATGAGTAGGACGTTAGTAGGGCTTTAGTATGAGTATGACATTAGTAGGGCTTTTAGTATGAGAAGGACGTTAGTAGGGCTTTTAGTATGAGTAGGACGTTAGTAGGGCTTTTACAGTAGTATGAGTATGACATTAGTAGGGCTTTTAGTATGAGCAGGACGTTAGTAGGGCTTTTAGTATGAGTAGGGCTTTTAGTATGAGTAGGACATTAGTAGGGCTTTTAGTATGAGTAGGACGTTAGTAGGGCTTTT
>NC_137213.1:29038064-29041825 GCF_949987685.1 Ammodytes marinus | reverse complement strand
AGTTGACTTTTTCTCCTCTCTGCAAGTTTTCGGAGCGTGCAAGAAGCCACAGTATTATTATTTTACCGTGGAAATGTGCCTACTTAGTTTACATGAATCACTTTTATAATAAGTACACTGAGTTTTCCAACCGTTGTTTTATATGGCCGATTGTATTGCTTTATGCACGCTGATTAACGGCCGCGACTTGCGGATTGTAACTGCAGAAAACGTCACCTCAAATTAGTTATGTGCTTTTGGCTATTGCTGTTTTCACGGTTTTTGAAATGTGTGTGGTGTTCTGGCCGACACACCTGAAGTGAATGTAGTGCTTACAGCAGATCAGCGCCAAACCACACACTCACTATGTTACCGTTATGTTCCAGCACACTAGAGTGATGAACAAAAAAAAAATCCAATAAGCATGGCTTTGGTGTGAAGGCCCCTTCAGGCTGCACAGTTGACTGTTGAAAAAGATACGTTAATTTTCCACCTTTTAAATTTATCTGAATCTAGTTGAGCGTTCATTCAGGCAGCTTAATGTGATGCCATTAGAATGAACACAGCAGGTGTTGTCTGTTGCACTGACTCCACACATTCATTCTGAGATATTCTTTATTATAGCATTTTAAGTGTGTGTGTGGCATATGTTAATGTGTCTTTCTCTGTTCCCAGGTGTTTTGTTGAGCATCTATTGAAGGCAGCCATCGCCATCGTATTGTATTTCGCCACTCTCTGGCCAGAGAGGCACAGAGGTAAACTTGTTAGCTTAAAACTGTGCAGTATTACAAATATTATTATATCAATACATTGTAATAGGGCTGGGCAATATGGGGTAAAATCAATATCTCTGTATTTTTGGACTATATCTTGATACACAATATACAGTATATCTCAATATTTTTCAAATGTCTTATGCTCTATTTAATTAATTTTTTTACATAACATCACACCAGTAATATGATTTAAATAGTCCCTGCAAAATGTGTCTGCACTAACGATGCAATATGAAACAACATATTGTTTATATTCTTTAGTGCTTTCTGTTTGAGTTGTCCATTAGACAATCAATTACATCAGTAACAATTATCAATAAGTGGGTAACCAGTTGTGAAAATACTCAAGGTTGCTGAAACTTCTTTCCTTGTTCATTTAGCACCCAACTTCTTTACAACAGCTCTGCATGTGTGTTCTCTGTTCTTTTCAGGTGACATGCAGAAGCCAACCACATGGATGCTCAGCATTGAACTGTCAGAAGGTTGTCGTGGGACCACACCATTCCTTCGGCAATGGAGTAGCTGCACTTCTTGCAAGCCATTATTGCTTTAACCTGCAGTACCCGGAGGAGGGCCCCTCCACTTTGGAGTTTATCCAAAGGTATTTTAACACTCAAATGAATATTGTACTGCAGGGTTTCCCACAGTGCTTTCTAGTTAAAGCGGATACGAAGAACTCTTTTAAATATCTCTAAAAAAGTCTTATTTTTCCTCTGATGATCATAAATTACCTTTAACAGCAAACAACACCATCAGTGCAAAGAAAGCAGTTTTTATTTAGTATTATTAATGCCTTTGGTCTGGTCGCACACCCAGTCCGATTTTCGGCTTGCGCATGCAGGCCCTATTGTCACATATTCGTATTGGTTGCAGATTTCAGTGTAGCGCAGCAATGCGATTTGAGTAGCCTATCCCTCCAGGTAAGGGAAGGGGAGCGGGAGCCTTGTTTGAGACAGTTATTTATCGTCATATGGCTGATAACGGGGCTGGACCATCAAAGAAAAAAAAAATTCCTCTTAAGTGAATGAACGGTACTAAAACAAGGTTTACTTTGCTTCATTCATCATCATCAGACGACCATTATTCATCTGATATAGTCATAATTTACAACAACATAAACACATTACCTCATCGTGATCCATACTGCTGTCTCTCGTTCATTCGCTTTTTGTGAGGGCACAGAATCTTTCAGCTCCTTGAGAGTAGTTAGCTGACACTGCATCAACTCATTGCAATCAGGTGTGTATGGCACTGACCAGCATTAGTTGATGCAGAGTCACTAACCACTCTCACAGAGACGAAAAAAGTCTGTGCCCTCACACTTTCAACACACGGACATGCACTATATTGCGCCCTAATCATTTGACACTTGCACCCCCGGCACGAGCTAGAAAGCCCAAATTCAAATGCCAAAGTTCCTCGTAGCTACTTTAAGGCTACAGTTGAACCAAAAAAAGTACATTGACTTAAATTGTCTTTCATCTCTGTGATGAACAGCAGCCCCTAATTGTTGATACTATCAGTGTGCCCGTAACTTCTTTCTTTGGTGTAAGGTTTACTCCATCTGTCTTGAAATTATGCAATATATATCAATGTAAAACTGAAAGTTGTTTTCTTGGTTCATTCACAGGTGCTTCTTGAGCATCAACCCAGAGACGGGCTCCAAAGTCAAGAAAGGACGTGGACTGATTAATCCACATGTAGGCAGTGAGCACACTCTTACGGAAAATATTGAACTTTGAATGGATATCAATGTAAAATGTGTCTTGTGTTTAGAAAAAAGTGTAAATGTGGTGTTTTTCCTCTTCAATTAATTAATCAGCTGGCTACACTGTGTCCCACTAATATGATGTCACTAGTTACGTTGCTGCCGTGGCCAGTGCCTATCTACGGCTCTGATCCATAGACTGTATATATTCTTTCCGTGCAGCATAAACCCGTCTACCATGTAAAGGTGCTAACGAGCCAGATCTAGCTGTTAGACGTGTAGGCTACATTTCTTTGGTCCATGTTGTTGTTATAATGGCCGATCTGTTTATTCTGTTGTCTCTCATGCTTTTGAAATGACAGTGATGTATTTCCTATTCGCCAATCTTTGCAGATAGAATAAGAATTTTAAACTAGAAAATTCTGCAGACATTTTAAAAGTGCAAGCCCCCCGGCGCCGACCGCCAGCCCCGCTTTCGCGGCCAGAGGCGACCTTAGATGAAATCAAAACGCAACTACTAAACATTCTATGCAAAGGAAGGGATGGGTGGGGCAGAGACAGCTCAGCTGCACCTGCGTAAATCTTTTGGTCAATGGCGGCCATGTTTTGCAAGCTATTCTACTAATCTTGAAAAATATGGCTGCCATTGACCAACACGTTTACGCAGGGGCTGGGCTTAACAGCTAATTGGCCATAACTCATTGAACATAGGTCCTATCATCATGAAACTTGCTGGAAATGGCAGAACATGTGTGGTAGCATGTCTCCCAAGGCTTTTAAAGCCCAATCCATATAGGGGGCGACACAAATGTGAGACCCATAGCTCAGAAACACACGTACAGATCATGGTGCACCACAATAAAGCCTCTTGGACCATAGGGGTCAGCCATGATTCATTTATTTTTTGACCTTAGGGGGGCCTGCACTTTTAAAATGTCTGTGAATTTTCTAGTTTTAAATTATTATTACAATGGCAGGGCACAGCACATCCTGTGGCATATGAAATTAAATGGCATACCACATGTCACAGTGACAGCTGCCATAGGTTGATTTGGGATCTCTGCCACTCAGACCTATGGGTTACCGTGCCCTGCCAAACCGAACTGCTACTCAGTGGGAAGGATGAATAACTATTGTACATTTATAGTTGAAAGCATTCTCATAAAGTTTGATTCAAAATGTTGTGTTTTCAAGGTTTGAAATGTGCTTGAAATTGTGAAACACACAGAAACATTACACCACTTTGCATACAGAATTATATTGTATCAGTTAATGTGAAAACAAAACTACTTGGATCA
>NC_137213.1:29028064-29030564 GCF_949987685.1 Ammodytes marinus | reverse complement strand
GTGTGTGTTTCTGAGTGTGTGTGTGTGTGTGTGTGAGTGTGTGTGTGTGCAGGTTTCAGTTGACCCCTCTCTACAGTATGTTAACCGTTTTCTGGAATGTTGCATTCTGTGTCGGGACGTCCCGTGGGAGCAGTAAAGCAGGGAAGCGATGGAGCGAGGGGGGAAATGAGAGGCTGATAAATGCACAGAGAGAGGGTATAAGTGCACCATATGTAAGTCCGGACATGTATGGAAAGAGGGGTGTGTGTGTGTGTGTGTGTGTGTGTGTGTGTGTGTGTGTGTGTGTGTGTGTGTGTGTGTGTGTGTGTGTGTGTGTGTGTGTGTGAGTGTGTGTGTGTGTGTGTGTGTGTGTGTGTGTGTGTGTGTGTGTGTGTGTGTGTGTAAAGCTTTTAAGTGACGTAACAGGCGATGTGTGCGTCTGTGTTTTTAGCTGGTGACTCCCATTCTTAATAGCTAGACGTTTCCCAGCCCTTAGGAATAGATTTTTTAAATGTTTTATTTTGGTAATAGAAAAATCAGCTTGAAAAAATAAAAGCCGCAATTTCGCAAAGTGAAATGACGTCGCTGATATGCAAGCTTGTATTGACTCTTTATATGTTCGATAATCATTATTTATTAACGGCGAATTAATCACATGAATAAAACGCGCCCGGTGTGCAAAGGCCTTAAACCTGCAGTGTGTAGAATTTTGGGTTTTATTTCCTAGCAGATTTTGTAGAAAGTAATTATAATATCCATAAGTACATTTAATTTAGTGCATACTAGCTGAACAAAAAATGTTTTGAATAATTATTTTTTCCCTTAGAAAGGGTCTCATATATGTCCATATTTCTGCATATTTGGACCAAGGCCTAGTGCTGCCATCTTGAAAGTGTCATAGTTGGAATGTCATCAGGTGCATTGTTTAAAATGTAGAATTGTTCTTGTCCTTGAAGGCCACTGTAGCTTCTGTTATTATTCTAAAGGGGTGGGGTTACCCAGGGAGCGTTACATTCTAGAACTTTGTAGAACTTTCTTGATGATGTCATAGTACACACTGCACCTTTAAGAAAGTAAAAGAAATAACAACTTTTGTTTTTTTTTAATTAAAACAAACTGATAGTACAGATGAAACTCGAAAAATTTGAATATCGTGCAAAAGTAAATTTATTTCAGTAATTCAAATTAAAAGGTGAAACTGATATATTATATAGACTCATTACATGCAAAGTGAGATATCTCAAGCCTTTATTTGTTATAATTTAGATTAATATGGCTTACAGTTTATGAGAACCCCAAAATGCAAAATCTCAGAAAATTTTAATATCACATAAAATCAATGAACAAGGAATTTTCAATACAGAAATGTCGGCCCTATGTAACACACTGCCCCTTTAAGTGACGTCACGTGCACTGTGCGTATGTTCGTTGTCAGTTGACATCTTCCTGAAAAGCGAGAACTTTTCCAAGCCCAGTGTGTGTATGAGTCTTAGACCAGTTTAGAAAACACATTGACGTTGATGTGAATGACTGTTTTGTCTGACGCCGTTCTTTGTGTTACACCCTGGCTGCTAAAAGCTTGGGAAAAAGCTAGAGGTGGTGTGGCAAACGTATTGATGTGCTAATTAATGTGTGATGTCATTTGGCAAACTCTTACGACTGGTTGAAGCAGCCAATAGCTACTAGTAACAAAAGAGTTGGTGGGCATAGCATGTAGCCCCCATTGGCAGCTATATTGCATTGGTAAATGGTAATTGGACTACATTTATATATAGCACTTTTCCCTGGTTTTTCACAGACCCAAAGCGCTTTACAATGTTTTGTACACATTCACCCAATCACACACATTCATACACCGATAGCAGCAGCAGCTACCACGCAGGGTGCAAGCTAACTATCGGGAGCAGTTTAGGGTTCAGTGTCTCTTTGCCCAGGGACACGTGGACATGTGGTGGGGAGACGGGGGATCGAACCACCGACCCTGTAACCCAGTGGACGACCGCCCTACACACTTCACCACAGCCAAAGATACACATAGTAACCATTCATTTCCTACAATATAAAATCCACCCTAAATGAATAAGGAAACAGTACAACCTTCGAATCTTAGAGTCAAATGAATATGTTACTTAAGTTTTGTTTGGCTTAAAGGTGCAGTGTGTAATATGACATCATCAAGAAAGTTCTACAAAGTTCTAGAATGCAACGCTCCCTGGGTAACCCCAACCCTTTCGAATAATAACAGAAGCTACAGTGGCCTTCAAGGACAAGAACAATTCTAAATTTTAAACAATGCACCTGATGACATTCCAACTATGACACTTTCAAGATGGCGGCACTAGGCCTTGGTCCAAGATATGCAGACATATGGACATATATGAGACCCTTTCTAAGGGAAAAAATAATAATTCAAAAACAAATTTTCAGCTATTGTGCACTAAATTAAACGTACTTATGGATATTATAATTACTTTCTACAAAATCTGCTAGGAAATAAAACCCCAAAATTCTACACACTGCA
>NC_137213.1:29018064-29020564 GCF_949987685.1 Ammodytes marinus | reverse complement strand
TATTAGCTGGTGAAGCCGACGGGTGAGGAGGTAGCCACCATGCTTAAACACTTCCGCAGGGATTCCATCAGGGCCAGGACTCTTGTTGTTTTTGAGGCTTTTCATGGCTTTGTGAACCTCAGTGAAACTGGGCGGGGAATCCAGATGGTGAACAAGGGGGACGTTTGGGAAATCTGCAAGTATGGATGGGTTGGAAGGGTTCTGGGAGTTGAGGAGAGTATCGAAATGCTCAGCCCATCTGTCCAGGATCTGTTGGGTGTCCTTGTGTAGGGTGAGTCCATCAGCCGATCGTACTGGTGTTGTGCTTTTCCTCTGGGGACCATATATGGACTTGATGGCATCATAGAATCCATGGGTGTTATTTGTGTCAGCGTAAAGTTGAATCTCGCTGGCTTTCCTGGTCCACCAGTCATTTTCCATGACTCTGAGGGTGCGCTGTACTTCAGCTCTGATGGAGATGTAGTGAGTCTTTGCAGTAGGGGATTGTGGGTTAGCTAGGAGAGCAGCATGCGCTTTGTATTTTGAGTGGAGGAGGTTGTGGATATCCGGTGAAGTGTTGTCAAACCAGTCCTGGTGTTTACGCCTAGTGAATCCCATCGATGTTTCTGCTGCCTGATAAATGGCAGTACGTAGGGAACTCCAGGTGGTGTTGATGTTGGGGTCTGATGGGGTATCAGGGATTGTGGAGAGGTTTGTTGCAAGCTGGGCCCTCAACTGCTCTACACAATAGTTGGATTTTAGTGCGTCACAGTTGAACCTTTTCTTTGCTGGGGTTTTTTTAAGCTGGGGACGGATATCCATCTGTAGTTTGGCTCTGATCAGTCGGTGGTCAGTCCAGCAGTCAGCTCCACGCATAGCCCTAGAGATTAGCACCTCCTTTCTGTCCACACTGCGGACGATGATATAGTCCAGTAGGTGCCAGTGTTTAGAGCGAGGGTGCTGCCAGGAGGTCTTGAATTTGTCCTTTAGTTGGAACAAGGTGTTTGTGATGACCAGCTGATGTTCAGAGCAGAGAGAGAGAAGGCGGAGGCCATTGTCATTGATCTGGCCAACACCGTGCTGACCGAGGACTCCCTTCCATAGCTCGCTGTCAGAGCCTACTCTCGCGTTGAAGTCCCCAAGGAGAATAAGCTTGTCAGCAGAAGGTGTTCTACCTATGGCGGAGTTTAGGGAGGCATAGAATGTTTCTTTGCTCTCAAGGTCTGCATCCAGGGTTGGGGCATAAGCACTGATGAGGGTGGCATGGCGGTTTTTGGTGAGGGGTATACGCCATGTCATCAGCCTTTCACTGATACCAACTGGGGTTTCAGGGATTGTGTGCAGCAGGCTGGTCCTGATAGCAAAACCCACTCCATGGAGGCGGCGGGATCCTTCTGGTAGTCCCTTCCAGAAGAAGGTGTAGCCTTCTCCCACCTCTGTTAATGAGTCCTCTCCATGAAACCGGGTTTCACTCAGGGCTGCGATGTCGGCCCACACACAAAAGTCACACAAACACACACAGTTGCACACACACACACACACACACACACACACACACACACACACACAAACACACACACACACACACACACACACACACACACACACACACACACACACACACACACACACACACACACACACACACACACACACACACACACACACACACACACACACACACACACCAAGGGTTAGTAGGGAACCTTTTCTCTATTCCCTGATATGTCCTGTACATGTGAAGTTATTGACAATTAAGCGGACTTGACTTGACTTGAAACGCTGGAAATGAGTTGAATCCTGTTTGGATTGTGTGTGTGTGTGTGTGTGTGTGTGTGTGTGTGTGTGTGTGTGTGTGTGTGTGCCTGTGTGTGTGTGTGTGTGTGTGAATGAGTTTTAAAAAGGGAACAGAGATGCTTAGCCAAACGTCCCTCTGTAAACAAACGTTAAAAATAGAACCCAGCGGCCAAATGCTAAATGTATCTGCAAACTGAAGATTTTGTGTTTGTGTTTGTGTGTGTCTGTGTGTGTGTGTGTCTGTGTGTGTGTGCGTGTGTGTGCGTGTGTATGTGTGTGTGTGTGTGTGTGTGTGTGTGTGTGTGTGTGTGTGTGTATGTGTCCGTCTGTCTGTCTGTCTCTGTCTCTCTGTATGTGTGTGTGTGTGTGTTCATACAAATAATGAGTTTTTTCTTTGTATAATGTTAAGCCAAAGACATATTTAACTGCCAACTCAACTTCTAAAGCACTTACATCAACTAAACTTTCCATAATCATTCTTAGCACTATTCTGAAGGTTATTACAGAAGGATTCGTCCATACATTGTTAACTGTCTGATTTACGATACATTGTCTTCTTAAAATCATAGAGAAAATGCAATTTTTTACCCTACACACATAGGGGAGATCGGGGTAATCTGAGACACTTTTTACATTTGCTCCCCTCTAAGCGAGCTAAAATGATTTATCACTCAAATTTACACATTTCCCATTAATTCAGGATGTTTCCTGGAAATGGGCATTA
>NC_137213.1:29010564-29013064 GCF_949987685.1 Ammodytes marinus | reverse complement strand
AAAAGGTAATTGCAAGGGTTAGGGCGTCTGGGTATTTTTGGCATACTGCATTTGATAATAAGCATGTATTGGGACATCCTTAATCCTTTTCTGGGATACTAAATAGTAGGGAAGTATGGGGATTGGAACGCAGGGATATTTTCTGTAAGTAACTTGTTGGATGCACTAATATCAGGGTCTGAAAAATTAGCAACAAAGTTACAATGTTAATTTTATTTATTTTTTTAAGATTTTTTTTTGCCATTTTCAAGCTTCATTGAACACATTGAAAACTGCTAAATATATAATTGATATGATATGGGGTTAGACATAACAGATGAATAGGTCTACATCTAGCCTATAAATAAATAAGACTAACATCCAATTATTGTTGTTTCATATGGTTATAATATGTAAAATGCCTGGCAATGCCACGTGATGCCTATACATAAATAATCTAACCCAATCCAAATGCAAGGGAACACAGGATGGGAGAAAAAAAATCATGAAACAGGAAGCACAACGTAAAATATATTATTCAGGGGGGCGCCCTTAGCTCAGTTGGTAGGGCGTCCCCCCCCCCCCATGGGCCTCGGCCAGCAGCAGACCCGGGTTCGATTCCAGCCCGCGGTCGTTCTCTGCATGTCACTCCCCTCTCTGCCCCATTTCAACTCTGTCTCTTAACACTATCAATAAAGGATAAAAATACAAAAAAAACATGAAAAAAAAAAAATATATTATTCATATTAAATTTAAAGATGTATTAAACCACCACGGTTTATTTTGCTGTTATAATTAGCTACTAATATGAATATAAAATATATAATATAATAATAGATACAGTAAATAGGCCTTCATCTAGCCTATACATAAAGAATCTAACCCAAGCCAAATGCAAGGGACCCTTGGTGGGAAAAAATTCATTTTCCGACTCCTGTGGTCCAATGTCATGTGGCTATACCCACAATGCAGTAGTGTTGATAGTGCCAAGGGCTTACCGGGCCAGTCTGTCACTATGTCCTTAGTGTGTGTGTGTGTGTGTGTGAGAGAGTGTGAGTGTGTAGGGGTGTGTGTGTGTTTGAGAGTGTGTGTGAGAGTGTGTGTGTGTGTCGCTGTGTGTGTGGGAGTGTGAGAGTGTGTGTGTGAGAGTGTGAGTGTGTAGGGGTGTGTGTGTGTGTGAGAGTGTGTGTGTCGCTGTGTGTGTGTGTGTGTGAGAGAGTGTGTGTGTGTGTGTGTGTGAGAGTGTGAGTGTGTGTGTGTGTGTGTGTGTGTGTGTGTGTGTGTGTCTGGCTTGTCCATGCTGAAAGCCAAAGCTATAGTGTTGACTGTCGCACATTCACAAGTGTCAAACGCTTGGCATGACACACTTTAACACCTACACACACACACACACACACACACACACAGACACACACACACACACACACACACACACACACGCACACACACACACACACACACACACACACACACACGCACACACACACACACACACACGGCTCAGCTTGGAGTTTTCAAATTCTTTAAAAATATACAGTAAAAACAATGTATGTCCATAAAATATTTCCCTGCGTTCCAAATCACATACTCTTTCTTTTTACTACACTACATACTAAAGTACAGAATAGTTTCAGTCTTTTTACTACACTACATACTAAAGTACAGAAGAGTTTTAGTCTTTTTACCACACTACATACTAAAGTACAGAAGAGTTTTAGGGCCACAGACAGGAGAGAGAAAAAAAAATCAGATAAGGAAGATTTTATTTTATTATGCCGAGAAATGTCAAGAATAAAGACGACTACTCCAAAATGCTATTGGAGTTAGTGGGGCATTTACTGTATGTATTTTCAGCATACTACAATTGACGTGCATGTATTGGGAACATCCTACATCTTTTTCTGGCATACTAAATAGTAGGGAAGTATGGGGAATGGAACGCAGACAGCTACTGTATGTAAACAACACATGGAGTGACAGCTGTTGTGGTTAGGAATTGTACATACATGGATATAGTCTAAAATGTATTTAAAGGTGCAGTCAGTGATTCTGGAGAACGCTTGTTGTCAAAATCAGTGAATATCTCCTCATGATCCTATCTGTACTGTGAGCGTGTGCAAAAAAACATATTGTGTTAAAGGTGCAGTGTGTAATATGACATCATCAAGAAAGTTCTACAAAGTTCTAGAATGCAACACTCCCTCGGTAACCCCACCCCTTTAGAATAATAACAGAAGCTACAGTGGCCTTCAAGGACAAGAACAATTCTAAATTTTAAACAATGCACCTGATGACATTCCAACTATGACACTTTCAAGATGGCGGCACTAGGTCTTGGTCCAAAATATGCAGAAATATGGACATATATGAGACCCTTTCTAAGGGAAAAAAAAATATTCAAAAATGTTTTTTCAGCTATTATGCACTAAATTAAATGTTCTTATGGATATTATAATTACTTTCTACAAAATCTGCTAGGAAATAAAATCCAAAATTCTACACACTGCAGGTTTAATACACA
>NC_137213.1:29000564-29005564 GCF_949987685.1 Ammodytes marinus | reverse complement strand
TGAGTCAAGGTGGCCAACTAGTCACTTTCAGCTTATATTCACCAGTGTTTCTTTTGAGTAGGACACTTTTTATCTTATTTTTTTTAAATCTGGGCTAAGCTAGCTGTTTATGGTCAGTCAACACCTCCTGTTAACCACAATATAAGCTCAGGAAAAAGCTAGTAAACTAACCTCTACTTGAGTCTTTTTTTTTTTTTTTTTTTTTTTTATTTTTTTAAAGATATTTTCTGGGCATTTTTATGCTTTATTTGATAGTGTAGAGACAGAGGTGAAATGGGGCAGAGAGGGGAGTGACATGCAGAGAACGACCGCGGGTGGGAATAGAACCCGGGTCTGCTGCTGGGCCCGGCCCAGGAGGGGGACGCCCTACCAACTGAGCTAAAGGCGCCCCTAGTCTTGTTTTTATTTCAACATTTCTACATGTGAAATATACAAGGTGTGACTTTAACACATTTTATTTGCTGTAAAGAACCATTGACGTCAGTGCTGTGCTGAGAAGTAATTACAACTAATTAATACTTGAGCCATTTCTCTCTCCAGACTAAAGTAATGAAGACATTTACTCAGTCATTGATTACTGAGCAGAAGCAACTCGCCCACTGTGTCAGGTTGAGTCAATTTGAGAGAAGCATTGGGTACATTAGCGGCTAACTGCTACAACAGTCTGTAAACAATGTAAAAGTACCGTAGGCAGGGAATTGATTAGGCAAAACGAGTGATTAGATATTTGAGTGTACAAATGATCAATTCAATATCACTGAATAATTAAAGAAAAACATTAGGTAACACTTTACAATAAGGTACAAAACATTGTAGTACCTACTACATAGATATGTGTTACATACTACATAGGTTTTTTTTTGTGCTACCTAACATATAGGTTAATTCTCTAAACTGCAGCCTAAGATAAGTCAGGATGGTGAATCTTATGTTAGGTAACACACAAAAAAAACCCTATGTGTTAGGTAGCACAAAAAAACCCCTATGTGTTAGGTAGCACAAACAAAACCCTATGTAGTAGGTAACACATATCTATGTAGTAGCTACTACAATTTGGTGTACCTTATTGTAAAGTGTTACCAAACATTATACAAGTAATGATTGATCAATAGCATTGTTTGTATTTTTCATCCTTATATAGAGACCACGACAAATGTTACAAGCGGTTTCAACGTGTCTGTGTATTTATATTTAAAGGTAATTCTCAGCTTAAAAAGTATTTATTTCTTAACCAGAAGTGAAGGACATTCTAACACGGCGGCCATGTTTGTCTTATCAACCTTGTGACAGCCATTAATTACCATGAAGTCCCACTTAGATATCACAATTATAGGATTATCAAACGGACATATCAAGGATGCTACAAGATGCTGCCAAGTTTACTGTCAATTTGAATGACTAAAAATACATCTAGTCAATCATACCTAATACAACATATACAGCAGGTAACAATCAAATTCTTTGTATATGGATTATGAATAATTGAAGGGTTATTTTGCTGCTGTTGACACACACACACACACTCAAAGCACGCACACACGCACACACACACATACACTCAAAGCATGCACACACACACACACACACACACACACACACACACACACACACACACACACACGCACGCACACGCACACACACACACACACACACATTGTCAATGGCATGAGATCATCGTTCCAACACCAAAGCAAACACACAAAGAAAAACACTCCCTGTCTCCTCTAAGCCCAACAACACACACACACACACACACACACACACACACACACACACACACACACACACACACACCCACACACACCCCCTACACACACACACACACACACACACACACACACACACACACACACACACACACACACATCTAAATGTCACCACTAAGGCAGTCCAATAGCTCAGGCCTTTATTGTGATTGATGTGAAGCGACGTTACCCGCTGTGTTACACCATCCGTTAGCTCCAGGGTGAGGGGGGGTTGGTGTGGCCAGGTTACCCGCTGAGAGGTCCATCTGTGTGGGGTAAGAAGCCGGGATAAGACCCCTCTGCCTGTGGAGCCCATGGATCTCTTGCAGGTGCCACTGCCAGCATGGACCAATTATGATTCAGATGGAAAGGACTGTGGAAAGGGATAGGGACGGAAAGACACACACACACACATGGAGGGACGCACACACACACATGCACGCACTCACGCATTCAGGCACGCACGCAAACTCACACACACACACACACACACACACACACACACACACACACAAACGCACGCACGCACGCACTCACGCATGCAGGCACGCACGCAAACTCACACACAAACTCACACACACACACGTGCTACACACACTGATACACGCACATACACACACACACACACACACACACACACACACACACACACACACTCACACTCACACACACACACACACACACACACACACACACACACAGCTGTCAAGATGAATGGACGGTGTTGATACCTGTCGCCCACGCGCTCTTACAAAACAAGTTAACAAACAATGAAGGTTTGACAATCCTTATCAGCTTTAAAACATCCCTATCAACGCTTGGGAAATCATAATGTAAGATAGTTAAACATACCTGCATAAGACACACACACACACACACACACACACACACGCACGCACGCACGCACGCACACACACACACACACACACACACACACACACACACACACACACACTGATACTCACACACACACACACACACACACACACACACACACGACATGACGTACCTGCATATTACAATACCACTATGTCAACATGCAATACTTATACAGGTGCATTGTGACATAGAGCAATGTTGTTGCTCAAAGCCAAATCCACACAATCCTTCCATGTCATGTGGGGAGTTAGTTGCATGACAGTAAAGCAACTGAAAATAGTTATTTATTTATGTATTATTATTATTCCGGATAATTACGCACAATACACAGGTCCCCCCCCCACCCCCCCCCCCCCCACTGCCATTAGATTCAGATACACAGATACACAGCTACTGAAACAGTTAAAACATGTTTTTTTTTTTATTTTTTTTTAAAGGGGCACTGTGTAACATTTTAAGTAATGTAACATTTAGAATTGTTCTTGTCCTTGAAGGCCACTGTAGCTTCTGTTATTATTCTAAAGGGTTGGGGTTACCCGGGGAGCGTTGCATTCTAGAACTTTCTTGATGATGTCATATTACACAGTGCCCCTTTAAGAAGATGCATTCCAATACACAGACAATTTTAGGTCTCCTTATTCATTGCCAGTGTAAAACAGACATGCTTTCCACTGTTATAGGCCTACTGTATTTATCAATCCACATTAACTATATTGTCCTTTAAGTTTGATTAACTATAGACATTGGGTTTAGGTTTATATAGTCTCGCAAAGCCAGACCAAACTACAGCAAGTAGTATGGTCTGGAAGCACTCCGTTTAGATCCGTCTATTCGGGGGGGAAACTGGGCTTGCCTGTTTTTATTTCTTTAAACCAATCACAATCATCTACGGCGGGGCTAACCCCGGGAAGCAGCCAATGGAGGCGTAGCGTTGTTTGTCGACGCCAGCGCTTAATAGACGCTGGCGCAAGTGGTCAAGCCAGACTAAGGTTTATATGACATAGAAAGTATGTTGAACCAATCACGGCAGTTCAGAATCAGAAAGGATTTTATTGCCAAGAAGGGTTTTACACCAACAAGGAATGTGTCTTGGTGAATAAGGTGCATACAGTTAGACAGTTAGACAACAAACAATGGACGAACAGTGACTGTAATATATACAATATAAGGCAAGGCAAGTTTATTTCTATAGCACAATTCAAACACAAAGCCACTCAAAGTGCTTTACAGGGGCAAGATTAAAATACATAAAACACATTAGAAGACATTTAAAAGCGAATAAAAGAAGTAAAACATTTAAATTAAATAAAAAGTACAGGTTAAAATGGAAACAGAGAAGTCTTCAGACTCGATTTAAAAGAACTGAGGGTTGCAGCAGACCTCAAGTTTTATGGGAGTTTGTTCCAGATATTTGGTGCATAAAAACTGAAAGCTGCTTCTCCTCGTTTAGTCCTAACTCTTGGGACACAATATATAAACAAGCAGAGACGTAAGTGATACGATAAAAATAGTATACATAGAACATTCTCTGCTTGAATGTTATTTAAAAACAATGACTGTTGCCATGGAGAACATTTGATACGCCGACGCCCACACACTCCTGTCAAACGGTCTAGACAGTAAAACACTATTTTTATTTTAAATTAAGTTTTATAATATTAATGAAAATTTATTTCTAATGTCATTTTTATAAAAGCTTATTGAGACGCCCTTTGATATCGTATATATTTAGTCTTAAATATTTTCGATCAGGTCTCTTAAACCTGCAGTGTGTAGCATTTTGGGTTTTATTTCCTAGCAGATTTTGTAGAAAATAATTATAATATCCATAAGTACGTTTAATTTAGTGCATAATAGCTGAATTTCTTTTTTAGAATTATTATTTTTTTCCTTAGAAAGGGTCTCATATATGTCCGTATTTCTCCATACTTTGGACCAAGGCCTTGTCACCGCCATTTTGGAAGTGTCATAGTTGGAATGTCATCAGGTGCATTGTTTAAAATTTAGAATTGTTCTTGTCCCTGAAGGCCACTGTAGCTTCTGTTATTATTCGAAAGGGTTGGGGTTACCCAGGGAGCGTTGCATTCTAGAACTTTGTAGAACTTACTTGATGATGTCATATTACACACTGCACCTTTAAGTTGATTAAACCTAAAGTCTTCCCTAAGCCTGGGCGGAGCAACTTACCTGTAATAAGGTAAAACTATGTTCCCATGAGGATTAAAACTGTCTAGTCCAGTATCTGGTGTCTGTCTGGTGCAGTGATGTGTGTGTGTGTGTGTGTGTGTGTGTGTGTGTGTGTGTGTGTGTGTGTGTGTGTGTGTGAGTGTGTGTGAGTGTGTGTGAGAGTGTGTGTGTGAGTGTGTGTGTGTGTGA
>NC_137213.1:28990564-28993064 GCF_949987685.1 Ammodytes marinus | reverse complement strand
GGTCAGAGCAATAAGTGTTACCTACATACACTTTGCCGCCAATGTGTCACTTCTGATTTTCTAGTAGGACTTGGGTCAACACACACACACACACACGCACACACACACACACACACACGCACACACACACAAAGCCACACACACACACACACACACACACACACACACACACATACACGCACACACACACACACACACACACGCACACACACACACACACACACACACACACACAAAGACAGGTATGTGAACCCAGCGTAAGGATAAATAAGCACGTTAATTCCACTGGCAGACGTCCCATACCGATGACTCATGTTCTGTTACCTAACATGTCGGTTGCTTCTTCTCATGCCAAGAGTTGTGTCAGTCAAGGTCATTTTAAGAGCATAAGACAGTCAGTACAATCCCTATTGTGACCTGAAATCATAGCTATTGAATGGGTTAGATAGTTTTAAGGATTATTTTTTGGGGCATTTTCAAGCTTTATTAGACAGTACAGAGTTGAAATGGGGAGAGAGAGAGAGAGAGAGAGAGAGAGAGAGAGAGAGAGAGAGGGGGGATGACCTGCAGTAAAGGTCCACGGGTCGGATTTGAACCCGCGACCACTGCAAAGAAGGCCGGAGCCAATATGGTACACGCTCTATCCACCACACCACTGGAGCGCCCCAAGATATTTTAGCTTAAACTTATCACTTGTGGGGGCGCCCTTAGCTCAGTTGGTAGGGCGTCCCCCCCCCATGGGCCTCGGCCAGCAGCGGACCCGGGTTGGATTCCAGCCCGCGGTCGTTCTCTGCATGTCACTCCCCTCTCTGCCCCATTTCAACTCTGTCTCTACACTATCAATAAAGCATAAAAATGCAAAAAAAATAAATAAACTCATCACTTGTATTTGTTTTAATGTAAATATATATTTTTTCCCCCTAAATAGAGTTTTTAATCATAAAATGTAACAGCAATTTATACATCAAATGAAAATCTTCCATGCTGATACAAGCAAGTGCACATGACATTACACTGTGACTAAAATCCAAATTGTGGCCTCAATTCATATCTATTTAAGAGGTTAGATATTCTAGCTTATTGCCAACACTCATAACTTGTGTTTGTTTAAATTAACATATCGAAAAACGTCACTAAGTAGAGTTTTATACTATAAAATTCCCATGGGTGTATGAGTGTGTGTATGAATGGGTGAATGTGGTGAGAAATGTAAAGCGCTTTGGGGCTGAGAAAATCGGATAAAAAGAGCTACATAAGTCAAGTCCATTTACCATTTACCATAAAATGTAACTGCAAATTATACATCACATGCAAATCTTCCATGCTGATACAAAGTGCACATGACTAAAGATGAAGGCTCTGATTTAACATGCACGCTAACAATCAGACATGGTTTTATACACTACATAGTAAACGGATGAAGTCATTAGGAAAAATAAATGCAGGACAGCAGGACAACAAGTATGTGATAAGTATGAATGGATTGATGTGATATATAAATTAGTTTTTGAATAAAAAAGGCAACACGAAAAAGTGTCAGTGTTTTTTATTTTGTTTTTTTCTAACCTTTATTTCTACAGGTAAATCCCATTGAGTCCGAAGACTCTTTTTCAAGGGAGACCTGTTTTCCTTTCCCACGTTACCATTCACACACACCGATTGCAGGCTAACTATCGACATTCACACAAGGCAAGATGGGTGAAGTGTCTTGCCCAAGGACACAACAACCATGACACAGGTGGCAGGGCGGGGATCGAACCTCCAACCCTTTGATCATCGGCCTACCCGCTCTACCACCTGAGCCACAGTCGCTCTTATGTGACGCACATTTGTTTTTATTCATAAAAAGCGTGAACAGAACAACATCATATTAAATTTTATGTTTTCAATTCCCATTTGGGGCTTTTGTACATGTTTTCCAAAGGCTACTCTACAGGTTTGTTTCTGAGGATTGCGACCTCAATTTCAAAGTCATATCGGGATTAATTCAACTTTCTCGTCACTCTAGATACTAATCATAATTCTTTGCTGGTTTAGGGTCTGACTGATATATTCCAAAAAAGCATTTCATGGGGGCGCCCTTAGCTCAGTTAGTAGGGCGTCTCCCCAATGGGCCTCGGCCAGCAGCAGACCCGGGTTCAATTCCAGCCCGCGGTCGTTCTCTGCATGTCACTCCCCTCTTTGCCCCATTTCAACTCTGTCTCTACACTATCAATAAAGCATAAAAATGCCCCAAAAAAAAATCTAAAAAAAAAAAAAAAAAAAAAGCATTTCATGTCCTGGGATTCTGGATTCAATCTGTTCATATGAAGCCTTTAAGGTAATAGTCACACCCTTCCTGGCTCATAAACCTCTGCACAGAAGTAACAGCTGTTGCTCTACAATGAGTTATAATTAAGAATCTTTCTCCTCATCCGGTTTCCCCTGTACATCTACTTATTAATTAAACCATGAAAGCTAACTACAGTGGCCTCCATGTTGACTTCCGCAGTAAAAGCAA
>NC_137213.1:28974052-28987864 GCF_949987685.1 Ammodytes marinus | reverse complement strand
AGTCTGCCTGCCTGTCTGTCTGTCTGTCTGTCTGTCTGTCTGTCCGTCTGTCTGTCTGTCTGGTCTGTCTGTCTTTCTGTGTGAGACTACAACACTGCTTGTATTGGTGACTACCACATCAACATCACTTCTCCTGATCAGTTTTTTTAGTTGGAAACGAACATGAAAATGAATCTGAACCTTGAAGTAATCAAATACACTCACACACACACACCACACAACACACACACACACACACACACACACACACACACACACACACACACACACACACACACACACACCACACACACCATTTTTCTTGAGAATCCTTTTTGTGTTGTAACCGGATTTGATCGGAGTTCGGGAATTGTCAAGAACTGAAACAGAACACTCCCCTCTCCCTACGGGTGTGTGTGTGTGTGCGTGTGTGTGTGTGTGTGTGTGTGTGTCTGTGTGTGTGTGTGTGTGTGTGTGGGTGGGTGTGTTTCCCCAACCACTCCAATGTCCCTACGGGTGTGTGTCAAAAGGACAAGTTAAAACACATCTCAATTTAGCCATAATGGTACTACGCAATTGTCCTGTGTGTGTGTGTGTGTGTGTGTGTGTGTGTGTCTGTGTCTGTGTTTGTGTGTGTGTTTATCTGTGTCTGTGTTTGTGTGTGTGTGTATATATGTGGTTGTGTGTGTGTGTGTGTGTGTGTGTGTGTGTGTGTGTGTGTGTGTGTATCTGTGTCTGTGTTTGTGTGTGTGTTTATATCTGTGGTTGTGTGTGTGTGTGTGTGTGTGTGTGTGTGTGTGTGTGTGTGTGTGTGTGTGTGTGTGTGTGTGTGTGTGTGTGTAATTACCTTGTGAAGAGAGATGTGTTCATATGTGGTTAGACTGGAGCACCCTTGTGTTTCATAATTTCCTGGCACTTACAGTAACAGAACATCCAAATGCAACCTGGATGTGTGTGTGTTTCTGTGTGTGTGTGTGTGTGTGTGTGTGTGTGTGTGTGTGTGTGTGTGTGTGTGTGTGTGTGTGTGGATGAGACTTCACATTAAAAATTGTCACATGCAAGGAGTTCCCTCTTGACATGTACACGATGATTCAGCATGGCTATTTAGTTCTTGGCTAAATTACTGTCAACGAGAAGCAATTATGATTTATTTGAGTTGATGCCACGGCCTAAAAGTTGCATTGCAGGCTTCAACATACATGATAGAAAATAGCAAAGTAGAGCTAAATACCCAATGGACAGGCTATAGCTAAAAATGCATATCTTCTGACTGCACCTTGGCTAAGAATATGGCTGTATCCAGGGGGCGCCCTTAGCTCAGTTGGTAGGGCGTCCCTCCCCCCCCCCCATGGGCCTCGGCCAGCAGCGGACCCGGGTTTGATTCCAGCCCGCGGTCGTTCTCTGCATGTCACTCCCCTCTCTGCCCCATTTCAACTCTGTCTCTACACTATCAATAAAGCGTAAAAAAATGCCCCAAAAAATATCTTAAAAAAAAAAAACGGCCTACTAACATCCTCTCTCCTACATACTCAACATGTATATACTATATACTAAAAGCCCTACTAACGTCATCCCTCCTGCATACTCAACATGTATATACTACATACTGTCTACTTAATTATCCATTGTGTATGCGAGGTTTGTCGGACCGTTTACAGTGAAGTATACAGAAGCAATAAAGAATCTAAAAAGAGAACTTATGTGTTGTTTGAAAAGACACAATGCATTGTGGGGCAAGTTGAGTAGAAAAAGTATCCTATCGATCCATACACAAAATCTTCCCGGAAGTAAGTACTCATACGGGCATTTCTCGCCTACACAAACTCACATACAGAACCACAACATACTGAAAATGACGTCAAAATGAGTATGAGTAGGACGTTAGTAGGGCTTTTAGTATGAGTAGGACGTGAGTAGGGCTTTTTAGTATGAGTAGGACGTTAGTAGGGCTTTTAGTATGAGTAGGATGTTAGTAGGGCTTTTATTATGAGTAGGACGTGAGTAGGGCTTTTAGTATAAGTAGGATGTTAGTAGGACGTTAGTAGGGCTTTTAGTATGAGTAGGACGTTAGTAGGGCTTTTTGAATACAACCTATTACTATCCCTCTCATACTATATATAGCCTACTGTATATAATAACCCTTACACATGTAGTATGTAGTTTTGCTTATTTGAGGCTAATGTACTTACATTATTCATGCTATTCTGGGTTTCGTAGCCTCACGGTTGAATGCACATATCGGAATTCTCTTTGGGCTTGATGCTTAAGGCTATACAGCTAAAAACACATATTTTCAACTGCACCATGGCTACGAAGATGATAATGGTTTATAGTATTTATATATGAATAAAAATAGCACTTTAGGCAAGGCAAGGCAAGTTTATTTCTATAGCACAATTCAGACACAAGGCCACTCAAAGTGCTTTACAGGGGCAAGATTAAAATACATAAAACACATTAGAAGACATTTAAAAGCGAATGAAAAGAAGCAAATAAAATAAAAATTGCAGTTTACTATACATGTTGCATTTATGCAGCAGTGGCACGTTGTAGTTTGTCCTATTTGCAACTAACATGGGCTACTTTTATGATTCCTGCTACTCTAAATAATTATTTTTATTTTTTAAGATATTTTTTTTGCCATTTTTATGCTTTATTGATAGTGTAGAGACAGAGTTGAAATGGGGCAGAGAGGGGAGTGACATGCAGAGAACGACCGCGGGCTGGAATCGAACCCGGGTCCGCTGCTGGCCGAAGCCCATGGGGGGGGGGGGAGGAGGGACGCCCTACCAACTGAGCTAAGGGTGCCCCGCTACTCTAAATATGTGTTCGTACCTTCATGGTTGAATGCACATATTGGAATTCGCTTAGCTAAGAGTGTCAGCTTTGATAAATGCGATGTTAGGATGGATTCAGGCTAAATTCATTGATCATTGTACAGTCACAGCTTACAGTATTTTAGTAGAAAATGCAATAAGTCAGGGCTGCTCCGGTGGTGTAGTGGATAGAGCGTGTACCATATCGGCTCCGGCCTTCGTTGCAGTGGTCGCGGGTTCAAATCCGACCCGTGGACCTTTACTGCAGGTCATTCCCTCTCTCTCTCTCTCTCTCTCTCTCTCTCTCTCTCTCTCTCTCTGTCTCCCCATTTCAACTCTGTACTGTCTAATAAAGCTTGAAAATGCCAAAAAAATATTCAATAAGTATAATGGACCATGCACTGACCCAACAGAAATGATAAGCTTAATAATAGCCTGAGGTGTTGCCTTCTCTATGTGACTCTAAACACACCTCCATACCAGCATGCCCCATTATACTGTCAGTCTCTGTCACACAACTGTTATCCTATACTCAGTGTGTCCAGAGGGGTGTGTGTGTGTGTGTGTGTGTGTGTGTGTATGTGTTCGTACCAGTGTGTGTGTGTCTATGTGTGTGTCTGTGTGTGTGTGTGTGTGTGTCCAGAGGGGTGTGTGTGTATGTGTGTGTCTGTATGTATATTTGCGTCTGTGTCTATGTGGATGTACTAATGTGTGTGTATGTGTATGTGTCTGGTATATGTGTATGTGTGTTTGCATGTGTGTGTGTGTTTGTGTGTGTGTGTGTGTGTGTGTCTGTATGCATATGTGTCTCTGCATGTGTGTGTGTGTCTCTGTGTGTGTGTGTGTCTGACGTGTGTGTCCGGTATTTGTGTGTGTGTGTGTGTGTGTGCGTCAGGCGTCTTCCGTTGCTGCCGGGAACCCCAGTCCTTATGAATGGCCTGTCAGTCAGGTTCGTCAGGGGACTTGTCTGCACACGAGGAGGAACCAGCTCAGAGTGTGGTGATTAAAACAGTTCCCAGCACTTGGCTTAGGAATAGTGAAGGACCCTAAAGCCTTCAAATGGGTTAAAATGAGTGTAGATATGTGCAACAATATACCTTAGTTTTTTATTCTATTTTATACTATTTCAAAGGCCTACTTCACCGGTTTGAATATGAAGGTGTATTGAATTCTGAGATCCTATGTAGTATAAATGTGCGAAAAAAAAAATTGAAATCGGTTCATCCTAGCCTGAGAAAAGGCAGAAAGAGTGTTTTTTTTTTAACCCTATATTTCTCTTCCTCGTGACATCACAGAAAGAGAAATATAGGGTTAAAAAAAAAAACGTACTTTGTGAATATTACACCTTCATATTCAAACCGGTGAAGTAGGCCTTTAACTTATCACTTGTTTATATATTGCCTTGTATTGTATATATTAGAGTCACTGTTCGTTCATTGTTTATTGTCTAACTGTCTGCACCTTATTCACCAAGACACATTCCTTGTTGGTGTAAAACCCTTCTTGGCAGTAAAATCCTTTCTGATTCTGATTCCTGTGTTTTTCTTCTGTATTTTTTTAACCTTTATTTATACAGGTAAATCCCATTGAGACCGGAGACTCTTTTGCAAGGGAGACCTGCTTCCATTCCCACGTTACCATTCACACACACACACACACACACACACACACACACACACACACACACACACACACACACACACACACACACACACACACTCGTGTTAATTTATGGAGGAATGCAGGCTAAAACACACTGTATTTTTTTCAAGAAATGGTCAAATTTTGAGATTTTTTGTCTATTTTGCTTCCATAACATGTCTTATTTTAGGCTAGAATTAATCAAAGGTCAAACATGTACATTAAAGTGTTTATAAACGTATAAACGTATTTGTAAAACTAAAATTTACCAGCATTTGGCTTAGGAATAGTGAAGGACCCTGAGCCTTAAAATGGGTGAAAATGAGTGATGAATATTCCACAAAAGAAAGTTCAAACAAACAAAACCTGGTGATATCATATGCATACTTTACTTGCATTATTTACTTCATTGTTCTTTTACTTTTTTTAAATGCTGGTAATTGTTGAGAGAGAGAGAGAGAGAGAGAGAGGAGAGAGAGAGAGAGAGAGAGAGAGAGATAGGGGAGGGAGAGAGGGAGAGAGGGAGAGAGAGAGAGAGAGACAGACAGACAGACAGACAGACAGAGAGTACTTATTGCGTAAAGTTGAAATACATGCCGCCAAAAGACAAACAGCAGAATTTCTTGCATCTTAAAACATGTTATGTCTAGTCACTTTCTCACACGCACACACACACACACACACACACACACACACACACACGGACACACACAAACACACACACACGCGGCAGGCTTTGAGATTTTTTTTTGCAAAGTGCTCAAACATTTTGGTCTTACTGGCATTCTTCATTATGTTCCCATGTGTGTATTTATAGGTTAAACCTCCACCCATTAACTCACCTCTCTCAGTACCTTCATACACCGATAGCAGGCTAAACTATCGACATTCACACGAGGCAAGGTGGGTGAAGTGTCTTGCCCAAGGACACAACAACTATGGCAATGGTGGCAGGGCGGGGATCGAACCTCCAACCCTTTGATCATCGGCCGACCCGCTCTACCACCTGAGCCACAGTCGCCTGGAGCTTTTTTGGATCAGTTTTAGTAATTAACACGAAATAATGACAAACGCACGTAGCAACAGATATTTTTAATTAATTTAATTAAAAAAAGGTATTTTGCAGTTTTGAATGTGAACAAATCCCAGAGTACAAGGGAAGGGCCTTAAGTGCCTTAAGGTTGAGAAACCCGGGTTAAAATGAAGGGCGGGACTGGTTGTGTTTGCCATGTAAAGTCAGAATCATGCAGGGAGGTTAAAAGTTGATGAAATGCTAGGGTGTGTGTGTGTGTGTGTGTGTGTGTGTGTGTGTGTGTGTGTGTGTGAGAGTGTGTGTGTGTGTGTGTGTGTGTTTGTGTGTGTGTGTGTGTGTGTGTGTATGTGTGTCTATGTGTGTTTGTATGTGTCTGTCTCTGCCTGTCTGTGTCTATGTGTGTGTTTGTGTGTGTGTATGTTTGTGTGTGTGTGTTACTATCTGTGTGTGTGTGTGTGTGTGTGTGTGTGTATTATCTGTGTGTGTGTGTGTGTGTGTGTGTGTGTGTGTGTGTGTGTGTTACTATCTGTGTGTGTGTGTGTGTGTGTGTGTGTGTAGTCTCAAGCCGCGACTACACCCACATTCCTACACGATGGATTTATTAAAAGGATTTGAATAAACACAGTTGGTGAGATGTTTTCGGAGGCACAGAGCTGGTGTGATTTATGTGTTAGGGAACACACCCTTAACATCAGGTGTCTCTGCTTTATACAGTGTGTGTGTGTGTGTGTGTGTGTGTGTGGGTGTGTGTGTGTGTGTGTGTGTGTATGTGTGTGTGTATGTGTGTGTCAATAAGAAAATAAATTGTCAATGATACATTTTTCACAGCTTATTTCACCATGTCTTATACTGTTGTTTTTTTGCCTTTTTTCTGGAAACAATAATTATTTCAAAATTCATTGGATGTTGATGCAATACAAGGGAAATCACATTAGCTGATATAATAAACCATAATTTACTCCACCTGGTGATACCGAAAAATCAAGATTTATTTTGCTTCTTTCGCTCCACTGACATGCTTATACTTTATGTCCCACAAGCCCGGTCTGAGCTGGGAAAGACAGCTTTTAGCTTCAGTGCCCCCGACTCCTGGAACAACTTACAGCAACAAATTAAACTAAATAACTTCATATCCTTTAACCAATTTAAACAAACTATTTTAAATCTGCCAAACTCTACCTGTAACTGTTTTAATTAGGCTATATTGTACTTTCACCCATTTCATTTTAATTGCTACCACTTAATCTTCACCACTGTGTAAATGTTTCAATTGTTTTTCTCTTCACCTGTTGTTGTGTATTTGATGTATTTGCGTTGAATATTGTTTATGTATTGTTGTTTTTCCTTTGAATTTGTTTGAACTCGACGTCATTGTAAATGAGGGTCACCCCTCAATTGGTCTCTCGAGGATAAATAAAAGTTAAACGAAAAAAAATAAAAATAAAAAAATTATTATTGTAACAGAAATGTACTGGTTTTGATTATAGGCTATGTGAGAATGCAAACATGCCCAGAGAGTCTTTGAAGGTGCTCCGAGGAACTTTCAGTTTGTGTTAATTCTAGCGCCCCCTTTGGACAAAAGCAGGTAGTGTTTTTACTACGCCAGCTGTTGTTCCTGGGTGAGCGTATACCCATGACAAAGGCATTAAGAAAAACTATATAAAAAAAAGCATTCTCTGCACTGATGGTCTCGTTTGCTGTTACATGTAATTTATGATCATCAGAGGAAAAATTAGACTGTTTCAGAAATATCTAAAAGTTCCTCGTAGCACCTTTAAGGACCTTTAAGAAATGACTTCTTTTTTCTTAGCTTGCCAAGAACTTAAACTTGCTTATGTTTCGTTTTCCCCATTAAATGAATCCTATTAGTGGACGTTAGCTGCCATGTTCTATTGCCAGTGTTTCTAAAAAAAACTAATGGATTCGATTGTGATTCAGTTATCTCTGAACTTTACAAATGATCAATTGGAGGGTTATTGGCCGGCAAGCCCAAACTGATGAGATAAAACCTTGGCAAAGAAAATCACCATTGAGATAACGTTTTTTTGGAGATGGGAGCTTTTATATTCAGATGTCCCTTTATTTTTTTAATTTTTAATTTTTTTAATTTTTTTAACCTTTATTTCTACAGGTAAATCCCATTGAGTCCGGAGACTCTTTTGCAAGGGAGACCTGTTTTCCTTTCCCACGTTACCATTCACACACACATTCATACACCGATAGCAGCAGGCTAACTATCGACATTCACACTTAGGACATTAAAGAGGACCTATGATACTTTTCGACTTATTCAGGGGTCACTTGCACGATGTAATTATATTATTATTGAACATATTGAATATTCATTGTATTGTTTTAGATAAACATCATTTATTACATTTTCATAACTTTGTTTATTTTAAAAATGCATGTTTTATATATACAATTCTGCACATACTTGCTCCTCCACCTTTGAAAGGTTTTATTAAGCTGAAGTCTGCGAGTGGGACTGGCACCAGGGCCACAGCCCGAGGAGACTGGGACGTCCCATACAGACGCACTACATTCGGACAAACTGTTCTGTCAGTCAAAGGAACTAAATATTGGAATACTCTCCCACTCACAATAAGAGACTCACAAAATTATTCAACTTTCAAAACACACCTCAAACAGTGGATAAAAGAAAACCAAGTCCGTGACCACCTTTAAACTCTTTTATTTTCTTGTGTTATTTGTGCCTTTGTATATGTATTCATTTTTTAACCTGTATGTCTCTGCATGCCGGGGACAACAGATGAAATATAGCAGCTAAAATCTGGCATTTTTACAGCTGCTGTTCATGAATTTGCAGTGTCCCTAACAAACAAACAAACAAACAATTGGTACCGTGCCCAAGCGTGATTAATGTCAAAAGTCTAGAGTACACTTTTCTTGGCTGTGGTGGGGTTGAAACAGGCGTGCTTTGGCAAAATACGGATGCTACTGTACGGGTAGATTTGGCCAAATTAAAATAAAAAATAATCAATTGGATACAACCTAGAGTGTATATGTGGATACAAGGCACCAACACCCTAAACAAAAGAACTTATCTCAGTATGGCAGAGTTTACAAACTGGTGTTTTTTTTTTTTTTTTTTTTCCAAATTGTCTAAGCTTCTCTTGTATCTATACAACGTGCCTTTATCTGTCTCTTCCTTCCTGTCTGTCTGTCTACCACATTTCCCTTTTTCCTTGTCTTCCTGTGTCTGTCTCTATCTCTCTCCGTCTCTCTGTCTCTCTCTCTCTCTGTCTCTCTCTGTCTCTCTCTCCCTCCATCCGTCCCCTTTGAAGATCCATGTCCTCTCTTGATTTACTGAGTTGTACTAAGTGCAACACAAAGCTTTCTGAGATTAGTGATGCTATCTCTGTCTTCTTTTTTTATTTTTTAACCTTTATTTATACAGGTAAATCCCATTGAGACCGAAGACTCTTTTGCAAGGGAGACCTGTTTTCCTTTCCCACGTTACCATTCACACACCGATAGCATGCTAACTATCGACATTCACACGAGGCAAGGTGGGTGAAGTGTCTTGCCCAAGGACACAACAACTATGACACAGGTGGCAGGGCGGGGATCGAACCTCCAACCCTTTGATCATCGGCCGACCCGCTCTACCAACTGAGCAACAGTCGCCCCTTCTGCATGTCGCTTCAAGAGAGAAATCCTTCCTTACATTCAGTTAAATGGATTATTTTTAATGAAGAAAAGGCCTGCTTCACTCTACAGTTGGAAATTAACTTAACTAAACTAAACATTATGCCAACAAAGTTATACCCTCTCCACTTTGCATTTCGAAATGAACTTAAACCTGCAGCGTGTAGAATTTTGGGTTTTATTTCCTAGCAGATGTTGTAGAAAGTAATTATAATATCCATAAGTACGTTTAATTTAGTGCATAATAGCTGAATTTTTTTTTAGAATTATTATTTTTCCCTTAGAAAGGATCTCATATATGTCCATATTTCTGCATATTTTGGACCAAGGCCTAGTGCCGCCATCTTGAAAGTGTCATAGTTGGAATGTCATCAGGTGCATTGTTTAAAATTTAGAATTGTTCTTGTCCTTGAAGGCCACTGTAGCTTCTGTTATTATTCAAAAAGGGTTGGGGTTACCCAGGGAGCGTTGCATTCTAGAACTTTGTAGAACTTTCTTGATGATGTCATATTACACACTGCACCTTTAACTAAACAGTACAGTCATCAAATACAGCAATGCAACATAGACAAGCACTTTTTTGATCTACTTCGATTGACAACATAACACAACAGTCGCCACCAAAGTGTGGTCCTTGAAGAATGTTTCTGGTGTGGTCTCTTAATTCTTACTAGGGATTTAACTAGGGAATTCAGTTATGAAAATGGACCCAAACATGCTGCAACATATACAATCCCAGGGCCCTCCTAATATGTTGTATTGAAGTGTATATCTCTTTTTCCAGCCTCCGTTTAGATGTTCAGAGTTGAGAGTTGCCTTCTTTGTCACCCGCGGGGCGATCGATATAACGCTGGCGCTAGCAACGAGCTACATATACAATCCCAGGGCCCTCCTAATATGTTTTATTGAATTATATACAGCTCTGAAAAAAAAATGAAGAGACCACTCCAAATGCTCAATGTATCTCCGTTTTACTATTTATAGGCATATGTTTGAGTAGAATGAACATTTTGGTTTTATAATATAAACTACTGACAACATTTCTACCAAATTCACAATAAAAAAAATTGTCATTTAGAGCATTTTCAATAAGTAATGTAGAGATGAAGACTGAAGAAAAATCCAGACTGGTCTCTTTCATTTTGTTCAGGAGTTGTACAATCCCAGGGCCCTCCTAATATGTTGTATTGAAGTGTATATCTCTCTTTCCAGCCTCCGTTTAGATGTTTAGAGTTGAGAGTTGTTTCTGTCACCCGCGGGGCGATCGATATAACGCTGGCGCTAGCAACGAGCTAACAAGACACACACACACACACAGGCAGAGACACACACACAGACAGAGACACACACACAGACACACACACAGGCAGAGAGACACACACACACACACACACACAGGCAGAGACACACACACACACACAGACACAGACACACACACACACACACACTCGTCTTTAGCTGTGGCCGGCACTCGCGCCTGTCACCAGAAGGTATTTATTACGTGCTTTGTTTCAACATCCATTCAGTGTGAGTGGAAATCAATTTTTCATTTGGACCTAATTGTGTGTGTGTGTGTGTGTGTGTGTGTGTGTGTGTGTGTGTGTGTGTGTGTGTGTGTGTGTGTCTGCCTGTGTGTGTGTCTGTGTGTGTGTGTGTGTGTGTATGTGTGTGTGTTGTAGTGGTGGCAGCTCAAGGCTCTCTACTGAGAAACTGGGAGGCTCCCACGGGTGCTACCATGCTACACACACACACACACACACACACACACACACACACACACACACACACACACACACACACACACACACACACACACACACACACAGTTGTATTTTATACCTAATTACACATGTCTGAGGGCCGGGGGCAACTGCTACGATGCATTGGGGAATTGTTCCTGTTCTATTTGCCGATGGGGACTCACTGTTGGTATCTCACTGGTAGCAACATAGACATCCTACACTTACATGTCCTTCTGTATGTTTGTGTTGTATTCGATAGTATTAAATTGTTTTATGTTCATACAAGCCTGTACATGTTGCTTATATTGTTCTTTATGTTCAAATCTGTTCAGGCTATTTGTTATTAAATGTTACGTTAAGTTAAATGTTATTATGAATGTTACTTAAACCTGCAGTGTGTAGAATTTTGGGTTTTATTTCCTAGCAGATTTTGTAGAAAGTAATTATAATATCCATAAATATATTTAATTTAGTTCTAAAAAGTTCTAGAATGCAACACTCCCTGGGTAACCCCACCCCTTTTGAATAATAACAGAAGCTACAGTGGCCTTCAAGGACAAGAACAACTCTAAATTTTAAACAATGCACCTGATGACATTCCAACTATGACACTTTCAAGATGGCGGCACTAGGCCTTGGTCCAAAATATGCAGAAATATGGACATATATGAGACCCTTTCTAAGGGAAAAAAAATAATTCAACATTTTTTTTCAGCTATTATGCACTACATTAAATGTACTTATGGATATTATAATTACGTTCTACAAAATCTGCTAGGAAATAAAACCCAAAATTCTACACACTGCAGGTTTAAAAAGTGAATGTAAATATATCCCCTCCTCTGAAACTGCATAGTGAGTGACCCTTTAAAGTGTGTGTGTAGGCCTTGCAGAATTTCTCAGATATCCAATGCTTTTACAAATCCATTCAGTTAGTTGCTGTTTCGATGTGTGTGTGTCTCGCTAACACATACACAGGTGGGCTAGACGTACAGAACAGTATCTGTGTTAGATCAGCGCTGCCCGGCTACTGTCAACAATTCCTTTTTGGGACGTCATAGCAACGCACACGTAGCCACACACACACACACACACTGATACACACACACACACACACACACACACACACACACACACACACACACTGATACACACACGTAGCCTCTCTGTGCATATATACAGTACAAACCCGGTCTAAAAATGGACATCTGGATGCAAACTTCATATAAGGAAGTCGCTACTGTGTGTGTGTGTGTGTGTGTGTGTGTGTGTGTGTGTGTGTGTGTGTGTGTGTGTGTGTGTGTGTGTGTGTACTCTATGTGTGGCGCAGTGAAATAAAATCCATGGATAATTCACAGCCTAGGCTCTGTAAATGGGAATTTTGCAAGCCCTGTTTTCTTTGTTTACAGAGCCTAGGCTGTGTATTAACAATATATATTTTTCTTTAGCACACACACACACACACACACACACACACACACACACACACACACACACACACACACACACACACACACACACACACACACACATACACACACACATACACACACACAGTACAGACAGGTAGAAGATCGTGAGGAGATATTGTTCTGTGGAAGCTTATCATTCCCTTTACTCCCAACCTCACAGCTAACTTGGAATTTTTCAAAGGGAAAGTAGACACACAGACAGACAGACAGACACACACACACACACACACACACACACACACACACACACACACACACACTGATAAACACACACACACACACACACACACACACACACACACACACACACACACACACACACACACAGTCACCAAGGGAAACTGAAACTCACTATCTGGACTGTTACTGGAAACAAAAGCGTGGCTGGATGAGATCAGCAGTTCTTGCTAAACTCAGTGTGTGTGTGTGTGTGTGTGTGTGTGTGTGTGTATCAATGTGTGTGTGTGTGTGTGTGTGTGTGTGTGTGTGTGTGTGTGTGCGCCATACACTCTTTCCTGGATGCCACAGTGTCTCTGACAGAAAGCTGACTCACTGAGAGAAAGAGGATGGAAGCTGGATAGTGTGAGTACTGCCAAGGGTCAGACCATTTCTCTCTCTCTCTCTCTCTCTCTCTCTCTCTCTCGATGGATAGATAGATAGATATATAGATAGATAGACAGACAGACAGACAGACAGACAGACAGACAGACAGACAGACAGACAGACAGAGAGAGAGAGAGAGACAGACAGACAGGCAGACAGACAGACAGACAGACAGACAGACGGACAGACGTAAGTTAGTATAAGCTCCTATTTAAAGCTGCTCAAAAAGAGTGTGAAAAGTATAGTCTCAGATGAATCTCCTGTCTCGCTAACACGAACCCCATGAGCCCAGAGGTCAAAGGTCAGAAGTGAATAGATGGAACAAATCGTCCTTCAATGGAATGATCACTTTACTGACCGATGAACCATATCGCTCACAGGGGGATAGATGGGGGTGCCCTTAGCTCAGTTGGTAGGGCGCCCCCCCCCACCCCCCCCCCCCCATGGGCCTCGGCCAGCAGCGGACCCGGGTTCGATTCCAGCCCGCGGTCGTCCTCTGCATGTCACTCCCCTCTCTGCCCCATTTCAACTCTGTCTCTACACTATCAATAAAGCATAAAAATGCCAAAAAAAAAATATATATAAAAGAAAAAGTAATTTCCATCATAAAACATATTTTCACTTGACACACATGGTAGAGCGATTGTTTGTTTCAACAGTGGCTCTGTTTTTTTTATTCGCAAAATTCAAAAAGTTGTAATGTAATTGATTCACATAGTATCTCTGAAATATACACTATTGTCATTAAAGCTGGGGTATATGATTTCTGATTGGTCAAAGTTAAAGGGAAAATTCGCCCATTTTCATGTGAATGGTATATCAGGGCCGAGTATATTAGTAGTCTATTGAAAAAA
>NC_137213.1:28951552-28964052 GCF_949987685.1 Ammodytes marinus | reverse complement strand
GCCAATGCGCACTATAGAAATAAACAATTGTTTATTTGAATACAAAAATACAACAGACACTGACCTTACAGTTGTGCAATTTTGTTTGCTATGTGCAGGTAAAATTATTGTGATTATTGTGGACAATAGGCCTACTGTGATGCGATAGCCTATAATTCATTAATGGTTATTATTAGCTTACTTGCTTGATTTATTTTTAAATACAAAGGTTATTGGTCGTTTTGGAACATGTCTTTCCCAATTTAAAACATAAAAATAAAGCAGCATTGAAAATTCAGAAAATAAATCTTGTTGGCCTACACCAGCATGCTGTTCTACAAATAACTCAATAGTTGAAATAATAAATACAATGTGTTTTCCCCTTAAAATGTCTAAATGCATTTCAAAGACAGTAACAGTGTGGCACTTCTTTAAACTTACTGAAACTTGCAGGGGCCATCACTCTCATGTATTCATCAGACTTTTCTTTGCGCTGTCTGAGCTGATAGATAGGTTGTGTTGCCACAGTGATGTGGAGTCTTAAACTGTTCTAGCTTTGCCAGCACTTATATCTGTACAGCTAAATATCCCCATAGAAACATCGCTGCGTTTACTTTCGCCACCAGTTCAATTCAATGTCGGCTTGCTCCTGCTTATTCTCCCGCATACATGCCTTAAGGCCTTTGCACACCGGGCGCGACGCGAATAAACGCAACGTAAAAGCGAATGTTTTGAAATGTGAATTTTGTCGCGTCTCACTTTAAGAAGCGACGTCCCAGAAAAATCGAACTCAGTTCGAAAAAATTAAAAACGCAAATTCGCGATGCGAAATGACGGCTCTGGTGTGGAAGCTTGTATTGACTCTGTATACGTTCGTTAATTAACGGATTAATCGCACGAATAAAACGCGCCCGGTGTGCAAAGGCCTTTAGTCATGCGCAGGCCCCTGATCTCCTTGCAAGGGTCAGGGGCCTATCATGAGCCAGTCAATTTTTTTTTTTCGGAATGGCATAGTTCAGGGCCTTCGAAGATCGGGGCCCCACATTCAGCTTAAAAAAAAAAAAAAAAAAAAAAAAAAGAAAACGATTTTTATTTTTTATTTTTTTCTGATGGGCCCCCCTCTGCCTTGGCCCCCCCGTGACTGTCTCACTTTCCCCCGCAGTCCGTCGGCCCTGGCTATGGTGGGCCCCCTTTGTTTACTTACCCGTTTATACAGAGCCTAGACTGTGTATTAACACCAGATTAGCACAAAAACCTTATGGACAGCTAGTGGATTGTGATGAAACCTTCCCTGATTTTGACTAATGGTGATTTGGCTCCACCTTTAAGAAAAGTAAGGCAATGTTAAGCTGTGTTTTTGAGAAACTACTTATGGACTGATGCCACTTTATTTTCATAGTACTCCTATATATATGTAGTTTAGTGTAATATGTAATCTTTGCAGTAAAATGCGTTTTTATAACGATTACATTTATAACACACTTACAGCTGGGGTGGAGGATTTGGGGAGAAAATGGCAGTTGGGATAGAGATTCGAATTCAAATACCTCAACAGCTCCACTTGTTCTCTTTGGTCCCTCCCCTATGGTCCCTCCCTGACACGCTCTACACCAACAAAGTCGTGCCAAAGTGAATGGACAGTCCCAGCAGCCAATAAAAACAGAGAATCGGAGCCTCGCTCTGATTGGTCAAAGTGTACAGCTCATGTTAACTTTGACCAATCAGAAATCATATACCCCAGCTTTAAGACTTGACTTGACGATTAGGCTCTTTCTTACTTTTCCATCTTCATACTACTTTAGCTGATTTATATGAATTCAAGCTCCAAGTCCATTAAAGGACTATTTCACAGCTTGAAGGTTTTTTATCTCTTTGAATGTCATGGTCTGTCTTTGTCTTGTCTTGTTTTGGTGGTTCCCCGTGTTTCCTGTTTTATTTTGATACGTCTGTCTTGTTCCTCCCCATGTCCTGTCAAGTTTCCCTCCTGTGTGATTACTGCTCCCTCCCCTAATGTGTTGCACCTGTCCCTCGTTGTCTGCCCTGTCTTGTGTGTGTATATAACTCCCAGTGTTTCTTTGTTCCCTGTCCGAGCATTGTACCTGTTGGTGAGTCTGTGGTTGCGTTCCGAATCGCATACTCTTTCTTTTTTCTATTCTACATACTACATCCGACGATAAAAATAATCTAGTTAGGATGCAGTGGCATACTATTGGGACATACTTTTCTCTCTTATTTCATCATAACATTGCGCCTTGATCTTGCCTCTTGCTTTTATATCCGTCGCATCCCCGTTTGTTTTCATATGGAGGCTTCGTCGATGTTACGTCACTTCACGTGCGCACTGGATTGTGGGTCAGAATCGCCCAAATAGGATGCACTTTTCAACACTAACAATCTTGGCCGCATGAAGTAGGACATCCGGGTACTTCTAACCATCCTAAATCTGGCCACAAGAATTGGGACATCCTAAATCTTTTTTCTACATACTATATAGTAGAAAGTATGCGATTCGGAACGCAACCTCAGTGTTCCCTGTGCCCCCTGTGCCCCCTGTGCCTAGCCTTTTTGCATGGAGTGTTGTGTGTTTTGTGAAGCTAATAAATAGTCTTCTGCTGTCTGCCTCTTACAGTAACATTGGACCTATAAACAATTTCAGCAAATAACTCTAGTCAAACTCCTAAATATTTCACATCTTTCATTAAAGAGAGAGAGAGAGAGAGAGAGAGAGAGAGAGAGACAGACAGAGAGAGAGAGAGAGAGAGAGAGAGAGAGAGAGAGAGAGAGAGAAAATACCCACATGCGCCTATGTTGTGTGTATTCAACATTTCAGCTCAATTCATACTAGTGAGACCTTTTCAAAGTGTTCATACTCAGCTGTCCAGTTTAGCGTTTTCAGCATCCAGCATATATATATATATATATATATATATATATATATATATATATATATATATTTGACATTTATTATGTTTAGCATTTACAAATTACGAACACACGTGAAAACACTCAAAGTTTCTATAATTTAAAGGGGCAGTGTGTAATATGACATCATCAAGAAAGTTCTACAAAGTTCTAGAATGCAACGCTCCCTGGGTAACCCCAACCCTTTAGAATAATAACAGAAGCTACAGTGGCCTTCAAGGACAAGAACAATTCTAAATTCTAAACAATGCACCTGATGACATTCCAACCAACATGGATTCCTCCATAAGACCTGCCTGCTCAATGTACAAAATGTAATATTAATATTTGTAATTCTCCGCTCAGGAGGATACTTCAGATTTTTGGCAGAGGTGATTTTACACCAATGAGGACATATTTATGAATGAGGATATTGATTTTAGCTAATAAATTACTTAAAATGTTACACAGTGCCCCGTTAAAGAATGACACGAACACATTTCTCAATCAAATTTGTCTTTATTGATTCATTGACAAGCAGGAAGTGTCCAGAATAAGATACAGAGCTCCAATATTTAATTGGTCGTTAAGATCCTCTTATCATTAATATGACTTTAGTTTGATTTTAATCTGACAGATTGTTTAATACATTGAACCCATACAGCATCATTTGACTCTCTCCCTCTCCCTCTCTCTCTCTCTCTCTCTCTCTCTCTCTCTCTCTCTCTCTCTATGTCTCTCTCTCTCTCTCTCTCTCTCTCTCTCTCTGTCTCTCGAAGAGGTTCAATAAACCATCACCAAAATGATTACAACAACTTTAGTACTATTTGCCCAGTACAGTATCACCTGCGGAAGGTAATGCCGTGTGGATGGGCCTTCTTGGTATTAGGGTGATGGATTCTTAAACGTCTACTGCTTAACACAGATGTACTCAAGGCTGCCGCTATTGCCTGAGTTGAGATCTCTTTCAATAACGTTGGCACCAGCTTCTATATAAGCTGATATAGCTTCTCCGACGAGCAGCAGGATGGCCGTGATGGGATTGCGTCCCTGTCTCTTGAACCACAGGTGCACTGCGTTATCTGGTCCTGTGCCCGCGTTGAGGTCCACACTGACGGGTGTGTAGTTCTGCTGCTGATATGACCGATACTGGAAGGAGTTGGTGGAGACTTGCAGAGCGGTGAGCGCCCCACTGGGGTTGGTGGTCTGACGGTACCAGATGAAGGTGTACGGTCCTGCTGCTCCCCTGTTGGTTTCTTCATCCAGACGGATGTAACCGAGCCGGAAGAGGACGCCATCCACTCTGAAGCCAATAGTGGCAGTGACATCACTGATGTAGGTTTGCTGCGTTCTCTTCACCCAGAGGCGGATCCGGTCTCCATCAGCCCCGCGGTTCAGATAGCAGGCCAGTCCCTCCCAGCCAGCAGCCAGCTTCGGGGGCTCATCGTCGGGATTGGCTGTGACAGAAACCTCCTCAATGGGAGTATGGTACTCTCCGTGGCCTCTGAAGAACCACAGGTAGTTTCCATAGCCGCCTGTTCCAGCAGTCAGATCCTTACTGATCTTGGTGAAGCCTATATCTATCAGGCCTTGGGACATTTCGTCGTTGAATGTGAGTTGAAGCCTGGTGATGGCCGGGGAGTCTCCTGTCTTGAACCATAGATGGACATATCTTCCTCCTGCCCCCCTGATCAGATTAACATGGATCTGAGTGAAACCCCGCTCTTGGAGTCTTTCTTCCTCTGCTGTACTAGTCGACACCTGAAGGTCGGTGACGTGTTGGGCGTCACCGTGGAGACAACACAGCGCGAGGGCGAGCAGTACCAGGCATGACATCACCATGGCGACTACAGCTGTAATGAAATATGGAACAAATAAACAAATGCTTTAGAATTCTAAAACAGTTCTAGAATCCAACCGGGCATTCTGAGAGATACACATAGAACCCAGTGACATCACACACACTCACACACACACACTCACACACACACACACACACACACACTCACACTCACACTCACATGTGAGCGCAAGCAGGGGCGCAACTACCCACTTTCTGGGGGGTATGCAGACGCCTATAGTGTGGGGAGGAGGAGGCGAAGGAGCGGGGGGGGGGGGGGCTAATCAGTGACATGACTCTGTTACTGATCATATCATTTACACAAACGCTGTTAAATACAGAAAAATGCCGACTCCAAATCATTTTCCCCCGATCGCTTTGGCGCCCCTCGAGTGCGGCGCCCCTATGCGCCGCATATAGTGCATACACTTTTTGCGCCACTGAGCGCAAGACATGACGTCAGCACCAACTCGCGGGCCATGACGAATATAAATATATACGTTTATAAATATCCAATGATCAACTCTAATACGTTATTTTATCACTTTAGTTTAAAGAAAGATACAAGGCGCAATAACTTCACTTTGAAGCTCAGTGTTTCCCCTAGAATTTTTTTTAGGCCCGGTGGTAAGAGCTGATAAAGAGTATGCGCGCCGCGTGCGTACCAAATTTCTAGAAGAAATTGACCAAAACGAACCCCATTTGGGATGAGCCTCTTTTGACAGCCCGTTAAAAATGAGGGCATAGGGTTATGCTTTCACATTCAGTACATTAGTACATGTGGTGTTTCTCACAGGATTTTTAGATCCTGCTGGGTGAGAATGGACCTTCTGGGGTCTGGGGGCATCCCCCTGCAGAAGAAAACCTTATCATTTTTAAAGTTAAATGCATCAATCTGGTGCACTTTGAGAGATGAACTCTGATTAATTATGTGCTCTGTAAACAGCTGTCATATGTCCTGCCTATAACTATTTTCTGTAATAATTTGGAGACACAAGCCATGTAAACTATTCAAGAAAAACACGTGGATTTCAATAAAAAACAATAAACACTAAGATCTAATATAGACAGCTCCTGTCTAGCAGCCTACTCATTTCTGGAATAATCTGAATCACCTAACCCTGAAGCTAGCCTATTTAATTTTTATTTTTTTTAATGCAAATAGCCTTGTTTAAAATAAATGAATTAACATAGGCTACACATCATGATTAGCCTATCAACATGTGTGCTACATAAGGCAAATTCCCTATTCCGACCATTATATTTCATCTAGCCTATTTCTCAATTTAAAACATAAAAATAAAGTAGCATTGAAAATACAAATAGGGCTACAATAGCCAGCTGTTTTCAAGATAACTTAACAGTTAAAACAATAAGTAAATTAATATGTCCCTTGAACATAAATGAATGCTTTTCTGAGAATGTCAAAGGCAGTAGCAGTGTGGCACTTCTGTAAACTTACTGAAACGAGTGCATGCCGTTTTTTTCAGCGCTGTCTCTGCTGTTGATACAGATTGGGTGTGTTGCCACGGCGACGTAGCGATTTTAACTTTCTAAGTTTTGCTCAGCACTTTTTCCTGTTCAACGTCCCTGTTAAGGTGCGAACACACTGCACAGCGCGGCGCGGCGGTTGGCCGCGCGAATCGCAGGTTCCGCGCCGCGTGGTCATTTTGGCTCATTTGTGTCCGCCGCCGGCCGCCGGCCGCCGCCCGATGACTCATTGAATGTACACGCCCAGTTTCTTCCCGCTATTTACATCTCTCTCATCATCGTCGTCATCCTCACTGATTTGTTTTTGTTGGGAGCGTCTCTGAAGTAGGCTATTCTGCCTTCATCATCTCTGCCATCGGCCCTTGTATTGGTCTCACTGCACCTCTCACACATTTCTCCCCGCCACCTGCCACCCAAGCTTCGTAAACACACCCACACATGCACCCACACACACATACACACACAACCCGCCCACACACACACACACACACACACACACGCACGTATCGATGGCCGTGCATATAGGCTACACATTCACGCCGGCATATCAACATGTAGAGAAAACCCAAACAGATTTTCAGATGTTTAGGGAAATGTTTGGAAGTGTCAGTTGTCGTATTTAGTTTTTATTGTCTCTGCATATTCACTCATCTGCAGTACATCTTCCCTGGCTTTCTCTCCTTCTCTCTTCTATAATGTGAGTCTATTCCTTGCTCCTTTTACTAAAAGGTGTCTCATTAAACTGCTGTCATACATTTTATCGATGTGTTGGAACTTTCTCTCTCTCTCTCTCTGTCTTTTCCTTCTTTTTTCCCTTTATCCCTCCTTTCCCGACTGCACCGCCAGCCAGGTTTCACGTGTCTTGTAGCTCAGCAGACTCACCCGAGTGACTTCGGGAGGAGCTCAACGACGGTGATTGGCTATCGCGGGGCGGCCGGCGGCGAAAAGTTCAATATTTTCAACTTCTGCGGCGGCCGCGCCGCCCCATTCGCGCCGCGCCGCCCCTGGCCGCGCCGCGTGATCCGCTCTCCGCCGGCCGCCGGTTCGCGCGGCGGCGCTCGAAATACATTGACTTTCTATTGAAACTCGCCGCGCGGCGATGTGCAGTGTGTTCGTACCTTTACTGAGTCCTTAATATCTCCATGGAGCAGGCGCTGGTTTTATTTTTGCCACTAGTTCAGCGTTTGCTTGCTAGTCATGCTCCTGCTCATTGGCTTCCGTGTTTAACAAGTGCGCACCGAATGCACCGCCGTGAGCACACACACACACAAGCAGACACACAGATCAGCTGATGGGATGATCAAACGAGAGGTTGTAAAGACAGGCCGACAGTGCCGCGCAGACGCTCGCAAATGATTATTACGAAATCAATGAAAAATGTATTAAAAAAAAAAAAAAAAAAAACATTTTTTTTTTTTTTTTTTTTTTTTTTAAGTCAGGCTGCTGTTGGCCTGGTGGGGGGTCCCGTTGGCCTGGCGGGGCCGCCAGGCCTGTATAATGGTAGGGGAAACACTGAAGCTTAAACATCTTGTGTATCAGATAGATGGCCTGATACATGCATAAATTAACTTTATAATTTATTTTATTCATACATAGACTATAAATGTAAGTCCTTACATTTAAATATTGAATTCCTTTACACTCCACATAGATAAATATCAAATTATGATATTTTTTTTAAATTGTGCAAATTTTTTCACTTTGAAACGGTCAAATCTTATATTTACAGAAGATATAAATAGGCCTACATTTATTTTATGACCCAAAACACGAGTTCTTAGCAAGTTCTGGTGGTTTGAAATAAGGTGATCTTGCATGAATTACATTTTAAAAACCTATAAAATAGGCCTATAGTAGAAAGCCTATTTAGAACATTTAGAAAAATAAAATTAAAGGGGACATATTATGAAAAACAAAACATTGCAGGTGTTTGGGCACCCTTTTAGGTTATTGGGGTCTCTACCAGCACACAAAAGCTTAAAAAAAAAATGTGTCAGTTTCTTCAGGGATGCTTTTTTAGAAAAAAGGGGGATTTGAAGGTTTCTTCCAAAAAACACAGACTGGTGACGAAACCGGTCGGTTTTCATTACCATAAATACTCCCACGGGAAAGCTTACCAGAAACTCGGTAGTTGATTGGCAAATCAAGATGCCCCGTTGGTAATCACACACAGCTGAGCCTCCACTCGCTCATGCAACAACAGAGGAGAAGCAAGCTGCAGTGTTAGCTCATCCTCAAGCTACCATCACACCCCAGCCTCGAAGCAGACCGGGGCTGAATGGATTTTTTGTTTGGCTATGCCCAGCAAAGGTTGGCAATCTAGTGTGATCTGCTGTTATACTGGAGTGTGGAGGAGATTGTGCCTGGAAGACAGAGAGACACCATCTCTCCTCTGGAAATGTAAGTAGTCCTATTTAAAAACAAATCTGTCCGTTTATGAGTTCAATGTGTGTAATGTGCTTTAATTTATCCCTCCTATAATAACCAACGCCGACTGAAACGAGAGAATGTCTCTGGGTTAAGTAGTTAGCGTTAGCGTTAGCGCCCGTTAGCTTTTATGCTAACGGTTAGATCTGTGAGTCTGTCCGTGACAGCCCCTGTGTGAAAACAGTGAAACTGCGTTAGCGCCCGTTAGCTTTTATGCTAACGGTTAGATCTGCGAGTCTGTCCGTGACAGCCCCTGTGTGAAAACAGTGAAACTGCGTTAGCGCCCGTTAGCTTTTATGCTAACGGTTAGATCTGTGAGTCTGTCCGTGACAGCCCCTGTGTGAAAACAGTTCAGTATAGCCCTTGAGCAAGGGCTATACTGAACTTATTAGTGGCCCATCTTATTTAATAATGGAAGAAAAAATATATTTTCATTAGTTTGTAGCTTTGCCATAACTACAGATGTATCATGTATGTAGGCTACACATGATGTAACATTGAATGTGCCATGTTTTACAGCTATCTGGGTGACCTGACGGAGCGTTGACCCACAAGGACCGTCACACTATCTGTTCCATCAGAGGACTGTTCACTGGGTGGAACAGGTGGTCTTCTTCAAGGCCCACCAGCAACAACTGGACAGTTACATACAATATGGCTTTGCTTCTGTTTGAATTATGTACACTTTATATTTCCATTTCACTGGCTATGAATAAACTGCTTTATTTTTAAGTATGGTTTTGGTCATTTTAAAATGTAATGATACTGTTTCAAAGAAAACATCTTCAGAGAGATAAAGGGTTGAATTAAAAAACGTATAAGTCAATGCATGTAGATCGGTCTGAAAACTAGTCCAACATCCTGACTATGAAAATGTGAGTTTCAAGTAATCCTTTACTACACGAAGCAAACAGTGACAGTAAGCAACACAATACATGTTTTAACAGTAAAACTTTATTATAAATGAGTGATCACAATACAAATGATACATTACCTACTAGATATTGAAAGGGTGTCAGATAATTTGCAGCTCTGACTGTAATTGTTTCTATATATTTTTTTTTTACAAAAGATAATGTCTTTCCAGTGGATCTTGACATGATACATTCCTTTCCTGCCACGTTACTGTACATTTACAGCATGGCTTCACAAAAGCTTTTTCACTCCACTGGGTTGTAGATCATTCCCCAGCTTAACCTGTAGAGACATACATAAAACGTTGTATGTTACAAGTTTAGAGAGTTTATTCATAAATACTTAGCTCATATTCTGTTACTGACTGTGACATATTTAAACTGTATTTACCTGAGGATAATGTCAGGGAAACCAGAAATCTTGATGCAATTTTCACAGTTTTCAGCTCAGACTCCTGCCTGACCAGGTTCAGTTGTAAAGCTTTTGGTTTAGAAGTGATAAGTGCGCTGATATTTGCTGTAGAAATGAAGGTAAACATGGTAACATCGATCTCCATGCTGCATTGGCCAAAAGTAAACAAAACTGACAGCTGGGCGTGTGCCATGCCCATATAGGTAGGTATAGAGTAAATGAGCAGGGCGGTGCATGCACGCCCATGTAGATAGGAGGGGAGTAGATGTCAAAACCAAATTTTTTAGGGAGAGGCCAAAAAAGGCCTGAAAAGGCAATGAAGAAATGGGCATTGGTAGAAAACTAATGGGCTTTTTGTACAATAGACCATTAAAACCTTTTCTAGTAGACCTCGGAAATACACATTTAAACCCGAGTTTTTGCATAATATGTCCCCTTTAAGGCTATACACTTTTATTTTGAATTTTTTTCACTGAAGTTAACCCACTATGAGACATTTAGGGTTTGACAAAAAATGCAATTCTAATACCAGGGGTTTAAAAATACATTGGAAAATAAGAATAATGCATTTAAGCGGTCTAAAACAGGCAGAAAAATGGTTAAAAATTATAAGAAATTGCATCCATAAGGCAGTAAAAACAGGCATATAAAGGTTAGGCTACAGGTCATAAGAAACACAGAAAATAATGCTAATATGCCTAACATTAACATTGTTACAAATGAAAATAAGTTACTTATATAAGGCAGTGAAAGCCAGCAAAATAAAAAGTTTCAAGTTAGTGGCAAACTTTGATTTAAAAGTAGGCTAATAGACAAGCTATTACATACATTGGCTAAAATAGAATATAGGCTAGGAGACAATATAACTATAAGAGCTGTGCCACACACTTTTCCTACCTGTATTTTCGCAGATTCAAGTTGTTTTCCTCAAATAAAAGTAAAAATTCAGCTCAATCTCGTCCAACGTTTTGCTGCTTGATGCTTCGGTCAGTTCCCGGTGAAGGAGTGAAGACAGGTGATATGTGTGTCGGACTCTCGTCCACTTTATAGTGACGCGATCCCGACACTCCCACCATGGACCTGCTACTCGTGTCTGGGTGTGGTTGTGAAAAGTATTTGGACCCCATGAAAAAACAGGTTGGGTACCTTTTGCAGTTCTTCTACATTCTTATAAACAGGACAGGCTAGTTACTCTGTCATTGTCCTGAGTCTACAAATAGGTTTAAATTATCTCTCCCCATAAAGAACATGTTTGTGAAAAATAATTTCCCTTTGGGGACTATAACTTCTAAAGGCGTTGACATAAGTCTTCAGGTTGACCCGGCCAGCCAGGTCTGACCAGTTTCTCAGAAACCTGGCCAATTGACCAACCAGCCGGGTCCTACCACAATGACCCGGCGTGTGTGTGTGTGTGTGTGTGTGTGTGTGTGTGTGTGTGTGTGTGTGTGTGTGTGTGTGTGTGTGTGTGTGTGTGTGTGTGTGTGTGTGTGTGTGTGTGTGTGTGTGTGTGTGTGTGTGTGTGTGTGTGTGTGTGTGTGTGTGTGTGTGTGTGTACAATACATGACCCGGCATGTGGAACGCTCTCGGGGCCGAGCACGGGCACATCGATACCCCCGCGCTCCTCCGCCTCACCTGCAGCTATCGATACACACACATAGAGAGAGAGAGACACACACACACACACACACACACACACACACACACACACACACACACACACACACACACACACACACACACACACACACACACACACACACACACACACACAAACACACAGGCCTGCCCACACAAATGGCTGGGCCTCTGAAAACCTCCAGTCAATGGGCCCCCCTTACCCATTACTCCTATCAATGAGTGTGAGTGCGCTCATCCCAATAAACACATACATGTATTTGTAGAGAGACTAACTATCTTATCAACCAGGGACTTGCAGGGACAGTTTGGGGAGCAAGGGCTCATTATTATTTTAAAATAGTAGCACATTTCTGACTTCCAGCCCAGCAGACCAATTTATTTTGATTCTCTTACACTCACACAATCGTTTAACAGATGAACAGATCTCTACAAAATAATCAGTTCACACAGAGACATTGATCTTCTCTAGGATTCACTAAAGCAAACTAAAAGTTGTTTTCACAATTTGCACGTTTTCTATGCTACTAGTTTCTGACTGCACCACTTTCTTGAATTTCTGCACATGACATTAAATCATTTGAAATATTTTGGTGGTATTGTTGAAATAAATAACACTTAAAAAACAACATCAACAACAAATTCTTCAAACACAAAAGAAAAAAAGGCGGTTCTCTACATGAATAACCAAACCAACCTACCCTCAAAACTATAAAGTTGGCCTATGTTTGGTTGCAACATTTAGGCTTAGTTCATTCGGCTCTCATCACTGCAAAAGCACTGAAATCATTACAAAAAAAGTTCTTAATCTTTGAACTCAAATCTGTTCCTTCAATTATCTCCAACTTCTTTGTGCCTTGTGTCTTTCTTTGCATTAAGAACTTTTAGGTTTATTTTTAGT
>NC_137213.1:28899052-28906552 GCF_949987685.1 Ammodytes marinus | reverse complement strand
ATGTCAAGCTCTATTTTCTACCATGTTTATCCTTGAAAGGTGCACTATGGCTGTGGTTGAAAAGCCCTACTAACGTCCTCTCCCTCCTACATATACTCAACATGTATATACTACATACTGTCTACTTAACCATCCATTGTGTATGCGAGGTTCGTCGGACCGTTTACACTGAAATATACAGAAGCAATAAAAAATAAAAAAATGAAACTTCCGTGCCGTTTGAAAAGACGCAATGCATTGTGGGGCTGGTTGAGTAGGAAAAGTAACCTGTCGATCCATACACAAAATCTCCCCGGAAGTAAGTAAGTACTCATCCGGGCATTTCTCGCCTACTCAAACAGTATTCAGCTGCTCTGCTTTCAATACAAAGCCCAAATTAAACATGCAGTGTGTAGAATTTTGGGTTTTATTTCCTAGCAGATTTTGTAGAAAGTAATTATAATATCCATAAGTACATTTAAAGGTACAGTGTGTAGAATGACATCATCAAATGATCAAATTGTAAATCGCAAAGTTCGTTTCTATGGCTCCCGTTCGGAGAAGCAACGGAAAGCCTTCAAGGACATTCCTACTGGTCGCCAACTGTAACCAACTGGAACCGTTGCCAGCTTAGCTAATGTTAAAAAAATAAAAAGTCGTCAAGAAGAAGAAGCAGCTACTAAGTTACTAAAGATGGCATCATCCACCACGGGCTCAAGTCTTTCCTCAGATTCAAGTGATGAGGTGAAGATGTATTTTGTTATTTATTGTAGGCAATTTCAATGTATGTAAAAAAAACAAAAAAAAAACATGTATGATTGTTTTTATAGTGTTGGTGATACTAGCTAACGTAAAAACAGTAATGCTAAACAAACTGCTAACACACACACACAAAACACATAGCAGTTATAAATTCATTTTTGAAGGATATATATTTATAATATCCGTTTGCAGAGTCCGTTACTGGAGGTGACAAGAGGACGAGGGAGAGGAATAGGGCGAGGGCGAGGTAGAGGTGTTGCCGGTCGAGCTAGGGCCAGGCGAGGGAGGAGACCCGTCACCGGCGGCGGCAGAGCGGCAGCATTGGCAAGGGAAGAGGATGCGGAGAGGCTGGAAAACTTCCAGAGGGAGAGACTGGAAGCGACAGAGGTTTGTAATGTCATGTTAACCTTTATTTAGGTTGTATCCCTTCCTGTTGTACAACGTAATACCACATTGTGGTTTTAGCATACAGTACTCTGAATACTTTGTGTGTAAGTGCAGCGAGTCTTTTGAAAACATTAGCGCACATGAATCTATAACCGTAACTTTAGTGCTGTAGTCTACGTGATACGCAGGTATACGCCGTGGACCCACTAAGAAGAGGCTATGAGGGAATCATCATAGTATACCCATTACAACAAAAACTATACTACACCACAGTTTTATGCAAGCAGTGCGCAATTCAGCATCGCAAAGTGAGGAACACACAATATTGTTTACTCCCGTGAGCAGCTGAGGAACGAGCCCCACAGAGCAGACAGCTGCATATTAAAATGAAAGCTTTTCTACTGGTGACGCTCGTGTAAAAATTCGGCGCTAGCTGCCTGTATGTCTGCACCTCACTGTAGGCTACTGCCGATCGGACTGTTTTAATCAGCCTATTTTGAGATTAAAGATGGTGACAACGATTTCACTGTCAGTCTTTACTTTAGATTACTGCAAATGATTAGGTGTACTGCCATAGACTAAACAAATAAATATCCTGAACTGCCATTATATTGATCATAATATTATGGAATTATGACAAGCATAAAACATTAGGCCTATCTGTTTTTATATATATATATTTTTTTTTTTTTCACAGAGGGCACTAGAAGAGATGACCTTGGAGGAACATAAACAGCTCTCCACAGAGCTTCTACAGAGGCAGCCCGGGTTGCTTTTTGATGCCTTGATGATGCATCAGCGTAGGCATGGTGCCCCACCATTAGCAGGAGTGCCAGGGGTACCATGGTGTACTTGCGGTAACTGTAGAGACATGCCTACGGACAGAGAGAGGAAATGCTGTGGCCAGTATCCTGCACACTGTGTGGGCCTGATGCCACATTTTTCCCAGTACTGTCTTGATGAAGGATACCTCCGGATTCACAGGCAATACCGGGAGGATGTGACGCTATTAGGTGAAACCAGGGAGCCTGGGGATGACAATCGGGAGTACCGTTATGCTGCCTATAGGCATTATATCTATTGGCAGCATGGCTCTCTAGGCCAGGGAAACCGGCTTGTTATCCCTAGTTGCTGTGTTTGGAGGATCAGAGAGAAGTTCCCTGATCCCCAAGGACATTACACCGGTTTCATACCTGGCCTCTGAGTTTCCGTCTATGCCCTCTGGTATGTTTACACACTACCTCAAGTACTCACAAACTGCCTGGTCATCATCAAGGCAAGGCAAGGCTTTGCCTCAGGCTGTCAAGTCAATCCATTTTACCATAGCTAACACCAAAGCAAAAATCCTAATAAATATTTGGTTGAAAATGAATACAAACGGCTGACAGTTATTTCATGTACATTCATAATGTTTAAACCTGTTTAAAATGCATAATTTAGTCATGTAAAAATGATAAATTAGTTATTTTATATGTTTTACGTTTTGACATCACTGTGTAGTTTTAACTAATGTAACCAGTTGAATATAAAACTACAAATTATTCAGAGGAAATTGAGCATCACTATGGTATTTTGATAAGAATGTAATAGGGACAACAGATGTTTCCGTTCAAGCCGTTTTTACTGCAATGAAGTAAGCATATTTTAACAAGTAGGTTGGGGTGGGGGTCATGTCCGAGCTGAGGCTGGCACTGGTGGTCTGGGTGAGTCGTGTGGGGTCTCTGGCTCAGAGGCGCTGGGCATCTTGAAGATCTTCAGAACGAGCTGGAGAGGGAGGGAGAGAACACCAGATATCTGAATATGTGATCCGATATGAGTTAAGATTGACCTCTCAGACTCGACCAGGCAATTTTTTTTTAAATGTATGAGCCATTTCACACAGTTAATACAATTTAATATACAGTGCCATCTTAATCAGAGTAATAGGTACGGGATAAGTTATTAAGCTGCAAAGTCCACACATGTCTATTACTTACCTAGACCTCTACTGATATGCGTCTGCAATAGCTCTGATATGGCAGGCGCAGGTATGGGAGGCACCAAACCAAGCTGTCTAGGGTCATCCGGCCGAAGGCGCCTCCTTCTAGGCATCCCAACTCCACTTCTTTGTCTACTGTTGACAATTCTTTCCTGCAGCTCTGGAATGTATGCGTATGTTTTTTCCGTCTTCACAGCATATAAACTGTAACGCCTGGCCTGTTTCTTGTATATCCGTTTGTATCTGAAATTCAACAGATTACACGTTGTCAGTATAAGTTATACATATACGTATAAATAGGCTTGCATAAAAAGAAGTAAATTTATTTTGTCCAAGTACTGTGTGAAATTTACATCTCTTTTCCTTCAGCATTCTTTGCAGTTGGCCGTTTACGGTGGAAGTTGTAGTCCAGAGCTGCAAGATGGACTCTTGCCTCATAGACAGGAGGACTAAAAGCATAGCGCTTACTGGCATACATGATTATGTGATTCTGGAATGACTCTAGGTCTGAAGTTGATCTGTCAACACACACAAAATATATATTTGTAAATGTACGTGAAAAGAAAAAAAGTAAGGACAAATAGTTACAATAACGTAATTATTCAATTATTTTGCATACTTTACCTGAAGCGCAGATATTTGTGTATATCCTTTTGCCAACGCTTGTTGAGAATGATTTCAACTAGGGCCTTGTGGCACTGCGAGTCCCTCTTGAGCCACTCCCTTCCAGGTGTCTCATCCAGGGGCCCATGTTGGCAGCTTCCCATAGCCCATATGTGGTTGTCACAGACATGGTGAATAATGCCAACCCATAGTCCCTGATAAAAAGTAGAACAGCATTGCAAAACCTCCAATCATATAAATGAATGAACTTACCACTACAAATCATATGTACATACGAATGTGCTCACCAGAAACTGTTGTTGTGTGTCAGCTGTCTTGCAGCACCACCAGAAATGATTTATGACATCTCTCAGCCAGTTGAGGAGAATTGATTGTCCTTTTATCTTTGCTGCCTTGAGGGTTAGAAAAAAGAAGATGTAAAATATGTCAAGACAAGCGTTTTCATTATACCATAACCCATGGACAGCTGACTTTCATCCCAGTACAAGACTAGATCAGATAATTTAATTGGTTAATACATGTTCAGTCTGTTGTGTGGTCACTGCCATGAAGTTTAGTATGAAGATATAGGATATAACTTGAAACAATTTTTAAACTTACAGCAGCTATTTTTTTCGCAAGGTTCTTTGCACCATGCCACATGTCCAAACTGTGTTTGATTTTGAGGTGCTTGTATGGGCCTTTGTCTGGGTCTGTGAAGGGTGAAATAATTAAATTTGGATTTAATATTATATTACTCTAACATTTTCAACACCTGTAAAATGATATCAGAAAAGTTCTTACTCATGAGGGCTCCAATCTGACCATGCGCATCTGTGCAAATCTCCACAATTTTTATTTCAGATGATAATTTGTCCATCATTTGAATAAAACCCTCTTTTTCCATGATGACAGAGTTCCAGGATGTCTGGCGCTTATCAACTGTGGCAACATGAATGATCCCCTTGGTATCATTTTCCATTGTAGTGTAGCTACAATACTGTGCACAATGGCCTGGGGAGTCATTCCTACCATCAGCTGGAAAAAAAAGGTTATATAAATGGAAATATTAGATAGTGGCTGACATAAAATCAATGTTTTCTAAGCTCTTCAAAATCTATAATGCAAAGTAAAGAAAAGTATAAGCTATACGAACCAAGGAGCACAACATCTGTTCCTTGAAGTTGAGCAATGGCCTCAGACCTACTCTCTTCCCAGTAGTTCTTTATACTATCGACACAGTAGGTGTCTTGAATGGTAAAGAAGGTGTTCCTGTTGACCATACCAATGTTCATGAATTTAAAAAGGAGGGCAACCTTGGCGTAGTTGTTTCCTGACAGCAAAATGTTGGTGCACAGCAGAAAATCCCCGGCCTGTATCCCAAAGTTCAGATTTCTCTGGGAATTCCACTTCCAGACAGTGTGTCCATTTAGACAGTTCTGAGGTGAAATAAATTATTGCATTATTACAAATAGCTTGTACAGCCCTGATTCTTACAAGAAATATGTGTTTATATGCTGTCATACACTTATGACATTGGTTCAAAACTTACCCAAACCACACTCATTCCGGTGCCCCTGGTTGTGATTATTATGTCAAACGGGGCTATGCAGTTGCACACCACACCAGTGTGCAAAACACTTTGACATGATTTTGTAGGTGGCACTACAAGGTTTGCCAGCTCTCTGAGGCAGTCTTCATAGACCACTGAAGCCCTGGCACCTACGATGTCATCACTTGGGGTATCAAAAGGAGAGAAGTCATCAGGCGGGACTTCAATTGAAGGTGCGTCAAGCACTGACTCATCCAGCCCGATGACTTCTAGGTCCTCTTCAGATGTTCCACTCATTCTGTTGAAGCACAGCATAAAAGGATATGTATTTACATTTTTTTTTCAAATAAACCACACAAAAATAGGATCCTAGCAATTGAGAAATAACACACCGTGTCCTAATTGGTGGAAAATATTCCTTATCAGCGATCTCTAAAACCTCCAAGGAATTAGTCAATTCATTTTCCCAATTAATCCTGTAAAAAAAAAGACAGGCAGAAGACAATTACTGAAAACAACATGACAAGACATCAGTAATAAATGCCTTAAGCATGTTCTACTTACCCACTGTTTACGTCCTCCACAATGCTCATGTCATGTAAGCTGCATAAGGACACAAATATAGCATTTCTGAATATAAATACATGACATGTAGTGCAGAAAGAAAAACAACGGCAGCTAAACTGTTACCTTTGTTCAAGGACCTGCAGAGCCATATGCTCGTCGTCTCTGTGAAGAAAAAACATGGCATACATCACACATATGAAGACACACAACATTCTAACACAAATAGAATAAAATAAAATACAATGTTTAATCATTTAATATGTTATAAAACATGCACACACACTTCATTATGAATACTTGCCTGTCCGCCCCACTGGGAGAACCGATAATGGATATAGCAGGAGTCCCATTAAGAGGTTTTCCCTTTATGGGAGTTGAAACAAAAGGACATCTTGCATAGCTGTAAAAACAGCATCAATAACATAAGAGCGATATCATGTATACATCATGTGCTTATAAAAGACAATATTACCATACAAAAAATTATGGAGCACTGTGAAAAACATCCACATAATTGATTTGCTCTATGTTGAACATAACTCTCTTAAACTATTCTCTTTATACCAACTGACGAAGAAAAAAGAAAAAAGGTTATGCTAAAACTCGCTCACTCATTGGTTAGGACATCATGAAGTCCAGCGCGTGTGTTAATTGTGTAAGTGACGGATGAATCAGGCAAAAACATTTTGTTATTGTAGTAGGCAGGACTAAAAACATAGCTCCTGGCATTCTGATAGGGCACTGACATTTAGAGTGGTCAGTGAGCGCGAAGTGTGAGATGATAGCATATAGTCTACGACTTGCGGCTACGGGAGGATAAACAACATTGTTGCTAGCTTGATAGCATTACAATTATCAAGGCTTGATTTCGAAGATAAACCGTCAATAATCCAAAAAGGAAAACCAACTCCAGTACAAGGATTAACGGAAAAGGTGTTGGGAGCTTACTATCTATGGGGAGGCATTTCTTATGATAATTTTCAACGCTACCTGTGGAATACTGACGGCTGTTTTGTCGGAGTTAGCTTTTTTTTTTCATCTGACAAATATTGGATGTACTAGCCAAACCCATTTGTCACCGTGATTCTGCTACACACCGGCAATCGAAGGTGAGTTTATGAAATATTAGTTGGCTTGTTCATTGGTAATGACATGACACTCATAGACAACAGACAGGGGTTTGTCACTCTATCGGTCTATCATGGTGATCGCTCTGTGACCAGCGAAGGTAACGTGATATTACGGTCGGTTTTAGGTAATTCGTGATCTTACCTGTCCAGTAGAAAACAGGCCAGCTCAACGTCCTTTTTAAATCCTAATGTTACCATTAGCGACTTCCACCTTTGAAAGTCCTCTTCACCGATGTCGACTCGATGTCTTTTTTTGTATCGGTTTCGTTTTTTGGTTCTTTCCTTTCTTTTTCTTTTTGTTTCAGGAATTGTGTACGTGTGATCCGTTGTGTTGATGTTTTGAAAAGAGTATGTATGATCCATACTAAAAACAGGCTAAATAAAAAATAAAAAACAATTAGCCTAGTTGCAGGCTACTCAACGTCTTCCAACCGTTTCCAACTGGTAGGCTATATATAGTCCCAAATCGATGGTCCCGGGGCTGAGCTGCCTTCACGTGAGCGCTTCCCAGTGAATTACACACGGTTGCGCACCTAGCGTTG
>NC_137213.1:28879052-28884052 GCF_949987685.1 Ammodytes marinus | reverse complement strand
GGGACGGCAAATAAATCAAGGCCAAACAAACATTGAAGAGAGCACTGAGGTACTTCTGTACAAAGAAAAATATTATGGTTTAGGTTGGTCTGGAATGTGTAAATTACAGTGTTGATATACTAGTATTTTTATGAATTACTTCTAAACCTTTACTGCCAACTCAATAAAGATTCAAGATTAATTAAATTTTAAATGTTTTTTTATATGGGGGGCGCCCTTAGCTCAGTTGGTAGGGCGTCCCCCCCCCCCATGGGCCTCGGCCAGCAGCGGACCCGGGTTCGATTCCAGCCCGCGGTCGTTCTCTGCATGTCACTCCCCTCTCTGCCCCATTTCAACTCTGTCTCTACACTATCAATAAAGCATAAAAATGCCAAAAAAAATATAGCCTATATATGTTTTTATATATATGTTTAGTATGAAGACCGTTATGTGCCCATTGCAAAGTGCTTTTAAAAACTGTCATGTACTGCAATGCAAAATCATCTTTCCAAGTTACTTATTTGAGTACATACAATAACAAATATAATAGAATGAAGTTTCGTCCTTCTTAAGTACATTTTCAAGGCTAAATTGATGTTTGGTAGTGTAGAAAATGTTCATATTCCCTCATTTGTATCCCTATACAAATCTAAAATCTAGATGTTGGATATATAGAGCCAGAGTTAAAATCTGTATTTCAATTTTACGACATATTAGTGTCCAACTCAGTTCATTTTATAATTAAAAAAATACAGGTCTAAAAAAATAAAAATAAAATGATTGTTTGTATAGTGCTAAGAATGATTATGGAAAGTTTAGTTGATGTGAGTGCTTTAGAAGTTGAGATTTTTTATGTTCAGAGAATTGAAAAAAAAATTATGTTGAGATAATGTCCGTTAAATATGGTTGTATAGGAGAAATATACAGAGACGCGAACAGACAAGGTTTAGTCAAATAAACACCTTAATGTACATGTTGGACCTTTGATTTATACTAGTATGAAAGAAGACATGTTATGGAAGATGAAGATGAAGATGAATCTCAAAATTGACCAGTGCCTTGAAAAAAAATATTATGTTCTTGCCTTAGGTGCAGTGTGTAATATGACATCATCAAGAAATTTCTACAAAGTTCTAGAATGCAGCGCTCTCTGGATAACCCCAACCCTTTAGAATAATAACAGAAGCTACAGTGGCCTTCAAGGACAAGAACAATTCTAAATTTTAAACGATGCACCTGATGACATTCCAACCATGACGCTTTCAACATGGCGGCCACTAGGCCTTGGTCCAAAATATGCAGAAATATGGACATATATGAGACCCTTTCTAAGGGAAAAAATAATAATTAAAAACATTGTTTACAGCTATTATGCACTAAATTAAATGTACTTATGGATATTATAATTACTTTCTGCTAACACAAACATGGACAAGAGATGGAAGAATCTTCATCAAAATGAATGGAGCTACACCCGAAGAAGCCAAAATTGTGCAAATCAGAACGGAGGAGGATCTGGTTCAATTCCGGAGGGAAGAGGACCTGATCAACCCTAGGCAGCAAGAATGAGCAACACAACTGATGGGATAAATTATCATGATAGTCTGGAGTTATCAGCTAATCTTTACGAGGATCCTACATCATCGGACCAAAATGAAAGTATTGACCCTGATAATCACTTCTACAAGAGAGGGAAAAGAGACTGTCAGTATCATACAGAGGATCAATTCATCAGTTGCTTTCAGTCAATTGGGAAATTGTCCATAATTCATTTTAATAGCAGAAGTCTCTACACAAATTTTTCGCATATTAAGGAATACTTACAGAAATTCTCCAACCCATTCAACATCATTGCAGTGTCAGAAACATGGATTAAGGATGGCAAATGCATGGACTTTGAACTTAAGGGTTATAAACTGGTTTGTGTCAACAGAATTAACAAGAGAGGGGGAGGAGTGGCCCTTTTCGTTGATGAAAATATAAGGTTTGAAATCGTAAATAACATGTGCGCTGCAATTGATAACCTAATGGAATGTGTGACTATTGAAATCCAAACAAATGATAAATGTTTAATTATCAGCTGTGTGTACAGAACACCCGATTCAAAAATGGAAGACTTTATAGAATATGTGGGAGAATTGTTTTCTAAATCAAATCAAAAGAAGATATTTATCTGTGGGGATACTAACATTGATTTACTTAATAATACTCCACTGACTGATGAATTTGTAAATACACTGAACGTAATGGGCCTACAGCCCTTAATTACAAGGCCAAGCAGGATTACAATAAATAGTGCCACGTTAATTGACAACATATTTACGAATGTTATGGGGGATGTAATAGATAGTGGACTATTAATAAATGACATAAGTGACCATTTACCTGTATTTGCTGTATACGATTGGAAACAAAAGTTGCAAATTAGACCAAACACAGACGCATATGTTAGACTGGAAACCGAGGAGAGAATAGAGGCATTGAAAAATGATTTATTGTCGCAAAATTGGGACTGTGTATACAAGGAGAAGGATGTAAATGTAAGTTTTGAATTATTCCTGAAGGTATTTCAAAGGCTGTATGAAAAAAATTGTCCACTAAAAAAAAGGGCCTTTAAGCAAAGACAGAATAAACAGTGGCTAACTAAATCCTTGATAAATGCTTGTAAAAAAAAAAATACATTGTACAAAAGATTCATAAAAGCAAGGACACCTCAGGCTGAGTTAAAATATAAAACCTATCGTAACAAGCTAAATATCATTCTCAGAGATTGTAAAAAAAACTATTATTGCAAGCTTTTAGAAACAAATGCAAATTACCCAAAAAAATTGTGGGACATAGTGAACGCAGTGTTAAGAAATGACAAGAAAATACATAATTATCCTCAATATTTCCATGAAAATAACGTTAAGTATGACAACATGAATACTGTGGCGCATAAACTAAACACATTTTTTGTTATGGTTGGACCGAATTTGGCCATGGGTATCCGTGACAGGTGTATGGGGGAGTCTTGGGAACAGGAAGAATCTCTCCAACAGTCCATGTTTCTAAAGCCAGTCAAGGCCAACGAGATTAGTGAGATTTTACTGGGAATGCAACCAAAGACCTCAAGAGACTCGCTGGGGCTTCACATGAAATTAATAAAATGAGTGCAAGAAAGTATTCTTCAACCTTTGACACATATTTGTAACTTATCTTTTCAAACAGGAACTTTTCCTTGTAGCATGAAAATAGCTAAGGTTATACCATTACATAAGAGTGGAGATGAACATTCATTTACAAATTATAGACCAGTCTCAATTTTGCCACAATTTTCTAAAATTTTGGAAAAGCTATTTAACAATAGATTAGATGATTTCATTAATAAACATCAAATTCTTTATAACAGTCAATTTGGCTTTAGAAAGAATCATTCCACGGCGCTGGCCTTGGCTGAATCGGTAGAAATTATTAGTAATGCTATTGATCAAAAATTGTACTCTATAGGAATTTTTATAGACCTGAAAAAAGCTTTTGATACTATAAATCATGAGATCCTTCTCAATAAGCTTGGGAATTATGGCATTCGTGGGATAGCACGGGACTGGGTCAGAAGTTATTTACAGGACAGGAAACAATATGTGAAATTAGGGGAGTTCACATCGAGATGCTTGGATATTGTTTGTGGGGTCCCTCAAGGGTCAATTTTAGGGCCGAAATTATTCCTGCTTTACATAAATGATATATGGAAAGTTTCGAAGGTCTTAAAGTTGATTTTATTTGCTGACGACACAAACATCTTCTACTCGGGGCATGATCTGAATAATATGGTTGAGACTGTAAACATTGAATTGACTAAATTACATGGGTGGTTAAACCGAAATAAGTTATCATTAAATTTAGAAAAAACTAAATTTATGTTGTTTGGTAGGAGAGCAGCAGAGGTCACTGTGAAAATACAGGTAAATGGGATTGATATTGAAAGGGTCAAGCAACACAAAGTACTAGGGGTAATAATTGATGACAAGCTAAGTTGGAAACCACAAGTTAGCCATCTTAGGGGCAAAATAGCCAGGAGTATTTCTATACTTTGGAAATCACAATATTTTTTCAATCAAAAGGCCTTACTTGTTTTATACTGGAGTTTAGTTTCCCCACATCTGCATTATTGTGCTGAGGTGTGGGGAAACACTTACAAAGGTAAATTGCACCCCCTGGAGATCCTTCAAAAAAGGGCAATAAGAATAATATATCAAGCAACTTACAGGGCACACACCAATAACTTCTTTATTGAAGGTAGAATTCTCAAATTACGGGACGTAGTAAGTTACCACACCGTACAAATGATGTACAAGGCTTCAAAAAAAAGCCTTCCTGTCAGTTTACAAGCAATGTTTGAAGACAGAGGAGTTTCGCATGATTTAAGAAGAAAAAGAAGATTCACAGAGAAAAATATACGGACCACACTTAAATCATTTTCGATTTCTGTAAAGGGTATTAAATTATGGAATGAACTTGATGATGATATCACAGGGAGTTGCAGTTTGCAAAATTTCAAAAAAATGTATGTCTCTAAAACTATGGAAAAATATACACTGAAAGCCGAGCACTACTAAGCAGAGTAAAGGTGAATGGCACTATCATAACATTATTGTAAAGGAGAGGTCAGGAGAATGACTTGTTTGGGTTTGAATACTTTGGCAGTTGTGTTTAGACTACCAGATAACTGACTTTGAAAAGGCCTGAATAAAAGGGCAAAACTAACTCTGCATTGTACAGAATAATCAGAACGGAGCAGAACTGATCTTAAAAGCTGAAGCAAGTGGATTAATCATGGAACTACTATCTTGGTCGCTGAATGCCATTGACCGCGTGTTTTCAACCAGAAAAGCGGGAGCTGGAGAGATACCGTGTCCTGATGGCACCTTCATGTCCGGTTACGCACTGGATAGCTGGAAAGAATGGAAAGTGGTTTGCCTGGCTGCATTGGACATTGAGGATGTTGAAGATGTATACATCTTCGCTGGCATGACGGTGGG
>NC_137213.1:28854052-28856552 GCF_949987685.1 Ammodytes marinus | reverse complement strand
ACGTTTTAACGACCATGCAGGTTCCTCACACACACACACACACACACACACACACACACACACACACACACACACACACACACACACACACACACACACACACACACACACACACACACACACACAGTGATAAAAACCAAGGAGAAACTAACATCAAGATACAGAGGGCCGGACATAGCCACAGATGCTCATAAATCCTTGGACCGGATTTGATTACCGGCAAGGAAAGACAAATGCAATTCTGCTCCACTCTCAGTCTCACGCTCTGTTTTGAATATTGTTTGTCCGCTGTCTGTATATATAAATCACGGTTCCCCTGTTTGAAATAATGCGCTTACAAATGAAGGGCAACTGCATATTTAGCATTCAGGTAAAAAGGCTAGATTTATAGCATTATTTTCTAGGCATATGAGCGCGGGGATACAGGACATATGTCACACGATTTGGTCGACACATACTGTAAAACATAAATGCGTTGACCTTCAATACGCCTGTCTTTCCAAAAAAATTATTAGCGGCCGGTTTTTGGACGGACATGACCCGAGTGTGTGTGTGTTTGTGTGTGTGTGTGTGTGTGTGTGTGTGTGTGTGTGTCTGTGTGTGTGTGTGTGTGTGTGTGTGTGTGTGTGTGTTTGTTGTGATTTAAGAATAACCTTTATAAGAATACTGATTTAAAAATAGGTGACACACGCACGCACACACGCACAGACACACACACAGACTCACACACAGACAGACAGACAGACAGACACACACACACACAGAGAGTCACACACACACAGACAGACAGACAGACAAACAGACAGACACACTGACACACACACACACACACACACACACAGCCTTCTGGACACACAGACTGATTTAAAAGAGTCAATATCTAATAACATACAACAGACAAGACAATACAAATAGGTGTGAAAAACCAGGGTAGAGCGCTATATAAGTGGAGTCCATTTACCATTTACATATTTTGTGTGGAAAAATAATCAACTCACAATTATTCCATCTGCTCATTTAGCACAGATAACATCACTGATTTGATATTACCTGCAAATGTAGGTCATTAATTACAGGTGACAGGATGAGGGTGTTAATGTGAAAAGGGAGGGGTGGCAAACGAGAGAAAAAGGCAAGCCTGTAGCAACAGTAAATGGTAATTGGACTCCACTTATATACAGCGCTTTTCCCTGGTTTTTCACAGACCCAAAGCGCTTTACATTGTTTTGTACACATTCACCCCAATCACACACACGCAACATAAGCCTATTGATCCATAATCAAAATGAGTATGAGTAAGACATTAGTATGGCTGTTAGTATGTCCTTAGTCCTTATATTCTCTCTCTCTCTCTCTCTCTCTCTGTCTCTCTCTCTCTCTCCATCCCTCTCTCTCTCTCTCTCTCTCTCTCTCTCTCTCTCTCTCCATCCCCCTCTCTCTCTCTCTCTCTCTCTCTCTCTCTCTCTCTCTCATAAAGGGAGTGACAGTAAAACATATGACGCCAATCATCGCTGGAAGCGGCTCTCAAATATGTTCTATCTTTTCGGCCCGGTATGAGTAGGACGTTAGTATGAGTAGGACGTTAGTATGAGTAGGACGTTAGTATGAGTATGATGTTAGTATGAGTAGGATGTTAGTATGAGTATGATGTTAGTATGAGTAGGACGTTAGTATGAGTAGGACGTTAGTATGAGTAGGATGTTAGTATGAGTATGATGTTAGTATGAGTAGGACGTTAGTATGAGTAGGACGTTAGTATGAGTAGGACGTTAGTATGAGTAGGACGTTAGTATGAGTATGATGTTAGTATGAGTAGGATGTTAGTATGAGTATGATGTTAGTATGAGTAGGACGTTAGTATGAGTAGGACGTTAGTATGAGTATGATGTTAGTATGAGTAGGATGTTAGTATGAGTAGGATGTTAGTATGAGTAGGACGTTAGTATGAGTAGGATGTTAGTAGGGTTTTTAGTAGTAGGACGTTAGTATGAGTAGGATGTTAGTATGAGTAGGACATTAGTATGAGTAGAAAGTTAGTATGAGTAGGACATTAGTATGAGTAGGACATTAGTATGATTAGGACGTTAGTATGAGTAGGACGTTAGTATGAGTAGAATGTTAGTATGAGTAGGCTGTTGGTATGAGTAGGACGTTAGTATGAGTAGGACGTTAGTATGAGTAGGATGTTAGTATGAGTAGGTTGTTAGTATGAGTAGGACGTTAGTATGAGTAGGTCGTTAGTATGAGTAGGACGTTAGTATGATTAGGACGTTAGTAGGATGTTAGTATGAGTAGGACGTTAGTATGAGTAGGACATTAGTATGAGTAGGATGTTAGTATGAGTAGGACGTTAGTATGAGTAGTACGTTAGTATGAGTAGGATGTTAGTAGGGATTTTAGTATGAGTAGGACATAAGTATGAGTAGGACATTAGTATGAGTAGGACATTAGTAGGGCTTTTAGTATGAGTAGGACGTTAGTATGAGTAGGATGTTAGTAT
>NC_137213.1:28841552-28844052 GCF_949987685.1 Ammodytes marinus | reverse complement strand
ATCTGTGTCATGATGATGTGACTCTTTTCACCAACACATTGCATTGAATCTTAAAGGAATACTTCACCCATACGGAACCGGCGTTCTATCATTATAAAAGCACTATTATTATATAATGAATGAGGTTTTTCTTCCCTCAGTCTTCCCTTGGCCCAGCTGTCCTGTTAATCCTATAACCCTACATTTTCCCATGTGTGATGTCACATATGGTAAAATGTAGGGTTAGACAGTGAGACCATAAAACACTCTTTCTGCCTTTTCTCAGGCTAGGATGAACCGATTTCAATTTTCTTTTTGCACATTTATACTACATAGGATCTCCCAGTTCAATACACCTTCATATTCCAACCGGTGAAGTAGGCCTTTAATTTTCTGATTTACACCAGAAAGAAGGAAAAACTTATCTAACCCAAACTGGCAGATTAGTATTTTTAATTTAACTTAATAATGTTTTTTTCAAGGTTTCTTTGTTGGGAATTTTAAGATGTTAAGATAATTATGTTCTAATGTGCTCACACAGATAAGACTGGTGTGTTGGTGTGTGTGTGTGTGTGTGTGTGTGTGTGTGTGTGTGTGTGTGTGTGTGTGTGTGTGTGTGTGTGTGTGTGTGTGTGTGTGCATGTGTGAGAGACTCATCACTAGATTGTATCAATAATTAAGACGGATATGTTACACTGTGACAGACGTCCAGAAAATATGAAATGCAGGCTTCATTGACACACACAAACACGCGCACCACACACACTGAACAGACACACACACACACACACACACACACACACACACACACACAGACACACACACACACACACACACACACACACACACACACACTGAACAGACACACACACACAGACACACACACACACACACACACACACACACACACACACACACACACAAACACTCGCACACACAACACTGAACAGACACACACACACACACACACACACACACACACACACACAACACACACACACACACACAGACACACACACACACACACACACACACACTGAACAGGACACACACACACACACACACACACACACACACACACACACACAGAAACAATTCCCTTGTGTTTGGAGTAAGATTAGGCTATTCATATTTTAACGTGCATAGACGAGACCGGGCGACATAATCCTCTATGTAAGATTAAAATCAGTGTGTGAATGTGTGTGTGTGTGTGTGTGTGTGTGTGTGTGTGTGCGTCGTTCTGTGTGTCTGTAAAGCTGGTTGTGTAAGTGTGTAGGCTATTTTGTGTGTGTGAGTATATTTTCCATGTGTGTGTGCAGCCAATTCTTTAATTCTAATTCAAAAGGCAGTTTCCGAATTCTTTCATATTACGTAAAACTACTCCGTATTAAATACATTTTAGCATTTATATATAAAAATAGACAATTTTTTATTTTTTTTGCAGGGCGACTGTGGCTCAGCTGGTAGAGCGGGTCGGCCGATGATCAAAGGGTTGGAGTTTCGATCCCCGCCCTGCCACCTGTGTCATGGTTGTTGTGTCCTTGGGCAAGACACTTCACCCACCTTGCCTCGTGTGAATGTCGATAGTTAGCCTGCTATCGGTGTATGAATGTGTGTGTGAATGGTAACGTGGGAAAGGAAAACAGGTCTCCCTTGAAAAAGAGTCTTTGGTCTCAATGGGATTTACCTGTAGAAATAAAGGTTGAAAATTTAAAAAATAAAAATAAAAAAAGAACATTGTCAATATCAACACATCAGCAGTATTCTATAGCGCCTGGCTATTAGCTGATACTTGATACATGATGAAACAGAATCCAGTAACTATAGTGAACACGCTTTGAACGCTTCCAAACCACTCCATCAGTTGACTACACCCAGTTTGCCAAAGTCACTATTCACACACACACACTGAACAGACACAGAAACATACAGACACACTCACACACACACACACACACACACACACACACACACAAAGAGACACACACACATACACACTGAACAGAAAGAAACATACACACATACACACTGAACAGAAAGAGACATACACACACACACACACACACACACACACACACACACACACACACAAACACACACACACACACACACAAAGAGACACACACACATACACACTGAACAGAAAGAGACATACACACACACACACACACAACCACACACACACTTATTATTAAAACCTTTATTTAACCAAGTTAGTCTTATTGCAATAAAAATATATATATAAAAAAATACCTGGCCAAGATAGACAGCAGTACACAGTTACAACATAACACATAATACTCACTGTATTTTCGTTGGACACAAATGTAAAAGACAGAAAACAAATGCCAAAAGTTTGAAAGAGCAGATTTCATGCAGTATGAGTCTATCCTCTGTAGCTAAAGTCACTTACACAGACACTGATAGATGCCTTGTACAGTGTTGGCTTTCTAAATATAGCTTAAGATCAATGCAATCAGGAACAATCTCCCCATTACAGACAAATAGGGCCGTCTATACT
>NC_137213.1:28801552-28811552 GCF_949987685.1 Ammodytes marinus | reverse complement strand
AATGTTGGGGTTATCAAGTTGCCATGCTGCAATGTTTGGCAGTGATCAGTTGAGGTGTTTGTGTTTTTCTTGGTTGTGTATTTCTTTCAATAACAAGGACAGTTTATTTCTTCCAGTCCGACTCAACAGATTTACTTCTATCTTAATAAAAACACGTGTGTCTATCGGATAGATCACTGTTAACATGATTTAACAGCAGCCTGAAGTGTCTTCTTAGGGTTCAAATCCGTTTTATTATAAATTATGCGCATTATTTCATAAGGTACGTTTCCATCATGGACATATAAAGAAATGGACACCGTATTGAAACATGGCGCCCATTCATTCCTGTGAAAGCGTATGAAAGCTGCTCATTGGCGCAAAGAAGCAACAAGGAAGCGGCCATACTGCTCTCATGTGAGCCAGGCACGCCTTTTCGTATGACGTAGCGGCACCATGGACCTATCATGGAAGAGGGGGCGGCAACCGGGCGGACTGGTAGCGGATGTAGCGGATGTAGAATCATTCTCGTTCTGTAGCATTGTAAGCTAAAGGATTTAGCCTTTAGCGGGCAGTTTCTATAAGTCACTAACCTCCCCCCGCCCCCCCGATGATTCGCTATATGTGATATTTATATTACACTCCGTTTTTGGAAAGTAATATAGTGGTTTTCGGAGACCGGGCCGAAAACCGAAACATTTGTTTCACTACGACTCTGTTCAGCTGCCCACGGCTGCCCACTCCCTCCTCCTCCCTCGAAAACCAACTGAAAGCCGTTAAAAGCCGTTGGGCTAATAAAACGCTTGAGGTGGCGTTTTGAAATGAAAAAACTTCAGTTTTATTAGTAAATGGTCTAAAGATAAGTTTGAGCCTATGATTGATATCCAGAAAAAATTTGCGGAGACACAATCTTGTTCGCCGCTTGTATTGGTGTGGACGGCGGAAATCTGCCTATAGGCTCATGGGAAAATAAGCTCCCATTCACAGCATGCAGTACTAATGGGTTGGCCACTAGTCCATGCTCGCAGCTCGGAAAAGGCAGTGTCCTGGGGCCCTGGTTTCCATTCACACTTTTTTATGCACTCTAAGTAATATCAAATGAAAAATTCCTTACAAAAATAGTCAAATTTAGGGGCGCCCTTAGCTCAGTTGGTAGGGCGTCCCCCCCATGGGCCTCGGCCAGCAGCGGACCCGGGTTTGATTCCAGCCCGCGGTCGTTCTCTGCATGTCACTCCCCTCTCTGCCCCATTTCAACTCTGTCTCTACACTGTCAATAAAGCATAAAAATTCCCAAAAAAAAAATAGTAAAATTGTATTGAATTTCATCAATAATCAACACAAAATTCTACACTTTTAGATTTGAACACGCAAGTTGTCCCTGTTGGAAGATGCAATATCAAAGAAAAACAAGTTGGCTTAAAATATGTTTTCTTAAACATTATGTGCATAATTTCATAAGGTACGTTTCCATTCACACGTTTTTATGCACTCTAAGTTTATATTATTTATATTTAATTCAAAATTCCTTAAAGATGTAGTGGGTAGAGCGCAAATCATGTGTACTCAGTCCTTGTTGCAGTGGTCGCTGGTTCAAATCTGACCTGTGGAGCTTTACTGCAGGTCATCCCCCCTCTCTCTCTCTCTCTCTCTCTCTCTCTCTCTGTCTCCCCATTTCAACTCTGTACTGTCTAATAAAGCTTGAACATGCCAAAAAAGAAAAAAAGTTGTCTTACACACAAGTCTTACACAAGTCTTTATGCACTTTAAATAATATAAAATTAAAATTCCTTATCGAAACAGTACAATTCTATTACATTTTCTAAATAATCAACACAGAATTCTACACTTTTAGAAGTGGAACACGCTAAATACAAGTTGTCCCCGTTGAACAGATGCAATATCAAAGAAAAAAAAGTTGGTTTAAAATATGTTTCCTTATAAAGTATGTGCATACTTACAATAGGTATGTTTCCATACACTTTTTTATTCACTTTAAGTGATACGTCATTAAAAAATACGTAGTAGGTAGAGCGCAAATCATGTGTACTCAGTCCTTGTTGCAGTGGTCGCTGGTTCAAATCTGACCCGTGGACCTTTACTGCAGGTCATCCCTTCTCTCTCTCTCTCTCTCTCTCTCTCTCTCTCTCTCTGTCTGCACATTTCAACTCTTTTTCTCTCCATATTGTCAAATAAAGCTTGAAAATGCCCCCAAAAAATAAAATAATAAATAAAATAAAATAAAATACCTTATGGAAACAGTACAATTCTATTGAATTTTATGAATAATCAACTCAAAATTCTACACTTTTAGAAGTTGTGCCTGTTGAAAATATGCAATTTCAAAGAATGAAAAAAAAACACTTGTGTGTTGACCGCAGTGTTTAGCATGAGGCAGCGACCTACAGACAGACAGACGACTCAACGGCCACTGACTAGACAGGGACAGACCTAGCCTCTGTAATTACTCTGTGCATACTTTACTCAACATGGGATTATTTTAACATCGGTTATGGAACACCGATCTTAAAAACAGCAATTTGATAGAGTTCTGACCTCGTGGGGGAAAAAAAAAATGTTGGGTTTGTTTTCGGGATGACTGGAAGGTTTTGAAGAAAGGGACATGACTAATAAAGTTGTGTTTTGTATTGAGTTTTGTCTAGGAATATACGGACGTACAGACCTACTTCACCGGTGGGAATATGAAGGTGTATTGATATTGAACTCTGAGATCCTATGTAGTATAAATGTGCAAACATTTTAGAAATTGGTTCATCCTAGCCTGAGAAAAGGCAGAAAGAGTGTTTTATGGTCTCACTGTCTAACCCTTCATTTTCCTACGTGTAACATCACATGTAGGGTTAGGATTAACAGGACAGCTGGGCCAAGGGAAGACTGAGGGAAGACTGAGGGAAGAAAAACCTCATTCATTATATTATAATAGTGATTTTATAATGATAGAACGCCGGTTCCGTATGGGTGAAGTATTCCTTTAATGTACTTCGCTTGAGAGTGTTGAAAGAGAAGAATTTCCCTTCACTAAATATAGTTAAACTGGTTTGATTACATGTGGATTACTCACTACTCCACAACACTGGTCTGGTGTGTTAAAACGTGCAGAATATCTCATACACACCTTTTGAATATACGATCTACACACTAGAGGGAGCTGTAATACAATGCAATAGCGCATTCAAAAATGACATGCTCTTGCCCTGCGTTCCAATGCCCATACTATCTTCTATATAGTATGGTAGAGAAAAGATTTAGGATGTGTCCTGATTCTTGTGGCCAGATTTAGGATGGTTAGAAATACCCGGATATCTACTACATCCGGCCGATATTTTTAGTGTTGAGAACTGCATCCTATTTGGCCGATTCTGACCCACAATCCAGTGCGCATCTGAAGTGACGTCACATCGACAAAGCCTCCATATGAAAACAAACGGGGATGCGACGGACATAAAATCAAGAGGGAAGATCAAGGCGCAATGTTATGATGAAATAAAAGAGCAAAAGTAGGACCCAATTGTAGCATACTGCATCCTAACTAGATTATTTTTGTCGTCAGATGTAGTATGTAGAATAGAAAGAAGAAAAAGTATGTGATTCGGAACGCAGCCATGCTCTTGGTCTTCCCTACTAGTCTAGTCCGATTGCTTTAACCCTAACTGTTATTCCTGGCATGAAACACACACACACACACACACACACACACACACACACACACACACACACACACACACACACACACAGTAGCTGATACAGACGTCCCACTAGCTGTTGACTGTCCTGACCCATCTCCTTTAGGGATTAATCACAGCCCATAATAGTCATCTAACATCTCTGTCTGTCTGTCGTGTTGACAACCCTCTGTCCGGTAGCTATGACAACATCTGTTTTGTCTCTTAACATCACTGGTTGCCGCGGGTCACAGCAGTGTGTGTGTGTGTGTGTGTGTGTGTGTGTGTGTGTGTGTGTGCGTGTGTGTGTGTTTTGTCTGACTGCGTGTGGACCTATACGCATGGCAAATGAATGGGGGGAGATTTAGTTAAGATAAGTTTGTCCCTTCTGTGCTACTGTAGAAACATGGCGACAGTTTCTCAATTATTGGCTGCGTTCAAATACCATACCATCTACTATTTATTATGGAAGACAAAAGATTTAGGATGTTCAGATTCTTGTGGTCGATTTAGTACGCTTAAAAATAGGCGGATGTCTACTAGATCAATATTTTTAGTGTTGTAAATAGCATCCTATTTGGGGCGATTCTGACCCACAATCCAGTGAGCACCGGAAGTGACGTCACATCACCGGAGCCTCCATATGAAAACAAACTGGTTGCCGCGTGTATCAGCAGTCTGCTCAGTGTAGAGTTGTTTTGTGTGTGTGTGTGTGTGTGTGTGTGTGTGTGTGTGTGTGTGTGTGGACCTATACACAGGCAAAAGGAGATTGAGTTAAGTTAAGTGTGTCCCTTCTGTGCTACTGTAGAAACATGGCGACACACACACACACACACACACACACACACACACACACACACACACACACACACACACACTCTCTCTCTCTCTCTCATCCGACAGCTTTGACAGGCTTTATAAGTAAAAAGGTGTAGTGTGTGCAGTAGCCAGTTCCACCTGTGGTAAGAAAAGTCAAGCAAACGGTGATATAGTGTATAGCATCAGGTTTATTTTCAATCAAGAATAGCAAGAATTCTCCGCGGAGAGGTCACCGGTTCCAACACACGTAAGTATGTTACAAGAAGTGACAATGTTCACTCAAAATCATGGACTATTTAAGGACATGGTAGGAGGCGGGTAGACAGGTAAGGCTGGGTGGGGGGAAGGAGGGGAAGGCAGGTTGGGAGGCAGACAGGTTTTGAGATATACATTCATATTATAATCGTGGGTGGGGCAGGCTGCCCCAGAACAGCAGGAGGCTGTCTGCAGGAACATTGTCACCTTTCAAATGTATAGTCAGGCTGGCTCCACTCGGGAGATTGAGGGGGATGGTTGAAACTACATTTCAGTTAGTTTCACTAAAACACATTCAATGTATGTTTTATACAGGCCTGTAGCAAATGTTTCCTATTTCATTAATAAGCATTCTAACATTTGAATCCAGACATACATCATATGCAAAATCCGCCACCACACTTCTCTCTTTTTATCATATTATGATAACATAAAAGATAGCAAACCACAGTAAGGCAAAATATACACTAGGGGAGAAAAAAATTAAACCCCAAAACAGTCAAAAGGTAAGGCAAAAGGAATAACAGGGAATAATAAAAAACCTCGTAAGGAAAAAATATAAACCCAGGACAGGCCAAGAATCAAAGGATAAGGCCAAAATATCAAGAAGCGAGTTTAATGTGAAAAAACCTCAAATCGAATTCCAAAGAGGAAAAACATTAAACCAAAGAAACAAAAAAAAAAAAAAAAAAGTTTAAGGCCAAAGAAACAATGAAAAACTGAAACCAAAAACGATAAGGCAAAATAGTCCTAGAATGCCTGTAAAGTTCAAAGAGCCCCAAGGGTAGCAGAAAGGCAGACATTTTCCATCAGGTCTGAAAGCATGGAGGGCGCACACTGTGCACCCTCGACGGCGATGAGGGTCCTGGAGACAGACAATAGGAAAGCGGTGTTTCACATCTGGGGGGGGGGGGACGCAGGCCAGACACATCAAGACTAAAGCCCAAAGCGCGGTAGGGCGTCGTCTGGCTCTCCATGGAGCGAGGTGGTTTGGCCGTCCTCTTCTTCGTCGTGGCTGGTGCTGGTCCAGCTGATGTCATCTGGTCCATGCTGGTGGGCTGTAGTCCTGTAGGTGCCTCTCGATCCGTTCGCTGTGACTGGCATGGATCCAGGTGGTCCGTTCTGCAACCTTCACGGCCGTCATGGAGGAGAGGAGGAGTTGAAAGGGTCCTGTCCCTCGCTTGCTTGTCAGAACCTCCGTCTGGGAGCCATGACCACAAACCGATCCTCGGGTGGTGGCTGGTCGTGGTAGTGCATCCTTCACCAGTCTGTGGAGAGCAGAAAGAGAAGACAGGGGAGTGACCGTGACAGTGACAGTTGACAGTAGGCGTGCTTAGAAAAGTTGTTTGTGGGAAAACTCAAGTATTTTGTTTAACGGCAGTCATAGCCGCTATGGCAGCCAAAAAGAAACAGTTTGTAAAGGTATCACATATGCGCCCTGCAACTACTTATGGTAGGAGCAAATAGCATCAAAAGGGTTGTCACTAATGTGTGTGTTGGATGCAGAAATCACCGTGAAGCCAACTTGGCCTTGCGCTGAGGCCAGATGCCGTGAAGCAGAGACATCCACCAAAGCTCCAGGTCTGGAAGGGACAGCGGAGGCGCCTTTCAAGTCAGGACAGGGGGAAACACTGCTGCATACACTGTGACGCATAGAGGAGAGAAGGATATTGTTCAAATATAATCAAAGAGACAGCGACATGAGGTATCAACATGGCAAATTGAGAAAAGCCCACTAAATCAGCTTAAAAGGGAAAGAAGATAACATTTATAGCAGAAAGTCAAAGCCATAAATAACAACAATGTTGACTTGTCAAATAAACAAAGTGATCTTACCTTTTGGATGCAGTCATCAAGCAAAACGTAACCATACTACTTACCAAAAAGACCTGCAAAGCCCACAATGTAAACTGTGGTGAAACATCAACAAGTTTGCAGCAAAGTGTTGATAATGTGCAGCAAATAAAACAAAACAAATTGCAAAGTTAGTTGTGTTAAAATGAGTTGTGTTAGGTTTTAGGAAAACCACAGAATGCGAGAAACAGTACATAGAAACATAAAAGAAAACAGGTATGGGAATAGCATGAGATGAGCATATTTCCAGGGAAATAATCAGCACCTACAAGAGTCGGGAAGCAAAGATGAAGTTAGTAGCAAAACAAGAAACAAGTTTAAGTAAAACTTAAACGATCGCTGCACGCAATAAATCAACTGAAATGCACACCCAAGTGCACAGAGTTAATCCAAACAAAATCAAAAGTCAAGCATAAAGAAAATGCTGGAACAAGTTTAAGCAAAGCTTAAACGATCGCTGCGCGCAACAGAAAAACTGAAATACACACCCAAGTGTACAGAGTTAATCCAAACAACAACAAAAACACAAACATACAAAAATCAAGCATTCAAAAATGCCGGCAGCAAGGTGACCAATTTGGCTAATGGTCAGACAGACGCCAGAGATTCCACACAAAACACAGAGAGAGAAAAGGAAAGAAAAAAACAAGCCAACTGACTGATTTTTGGCAAAGCCAGAGATCAGAACTCTGTACCCTCACACATAAAACACCCCTCAAACTCAACCAAAACCATAACAACAACAACCCTCTCACTGTCTCACATGTGCTGTGAAGCACACAAAGTAAAAACTATGAGGGAATTGGCTATACAGTAAGTGGGCTATCAGTGGGCAAGGGCAATCTCTATCGCTTGCTCTGGGACAGAACCACAGAGCACTATACAACATCTCTCCTACTCTGTGTTGCAAAGATAAAACAGCCCACAGTCAAACAGGCTAAACCAACCTAAATGTAGAGCCTAACAAATTGCCAAGTTGCATGAACACGAGGGTTCAAAGGAGAAAGAATGGAATAGCAAACCTGCAGGAGGAAAAGTTAGTGCAAGCAGCCAAAAACGTTTCATTTATAACGGAAAATAAATGTCTGAAAGGTGAAAACTGTTTAGCATTGCATGTTTCAAAGGCATTGATGGCCGATCAAAACGGTGAGTGGGCTATCAGCAAAAGTGATTGTCACAGCGACAGTGGTGCAAGGCTATAGTGAAACAAGGGGGAGATACTTACATAAATGTAAAAAACATGGGTTTCTGTGCTATTGAGAAGTAAAATGGGCATGTTGGCTGGGCCTACAAAAGGGGGATCTAAAAGAAATGAGCAATCAAGAAAACAATACAGCTTCTTTAAGAGTGGCTGTGCATGTTTATCTGTGGTTTAAAGAGATGTAAATGAGGGAGTTTGGCTTGAACCAGGACAAGTATTTTCTAAAAACAGATGGGCTAGTCCTCTTTCTAAAAGGAGGCATGTAGTAAACAAGATTAATGCTAGAAACAAGGCAAAAGTGACAAGTACATGGAGACAGGCTAGTCCAGCCATGACTGCAAAAATGAGAGTAGCCCTTTTTGCTACAGAGGATTCATGTAAACACAGGAGGTGTAGACAAAGGCATTTGTTAACAGAGTCAACTTAGGTGGCAGTGTCCCTGTCGTGCTGAAGGGAGACTGAAAAAACAGACAGAACAAATTATTTTAGAGATGGGAAGAAAACAGCATTAAATCAGGCAAGTTTAGCAAAAGTCCCCAAAGTCAGGAAAACATTGGGGGAAAACACAGTCAATCCCAGTAATTTACACATGGTGAACACAAGACAAAAGGCCATGGTCAGGACGGAGGATTAGACAAAAGGAAGATGCAAATGATGAGATGGTTGAACTAAGCAAAACACAGGGAGGATACCACACCTTGGAAGTGGGCCATAGCAGACGAATAATAACAAGAGAAATACTCTAAGCAGAAGGTAAAAATGGCCACCTTGGTTGGCCCAAAAGTGTTTAAAAGTAAATTGGTAAAATAGCGAACCTGAAAGCCTACATTCGACTGAGGCATATCCATAAGCTAGGCTAGATAGAAGAGCAGACATTCACAACAGTGACCTAGGGAATCGTCGCTTACCAACTGGAAGAGTGTTTGACGCTGCTCCTCTGCTGGAGAGAGCAGCGGAAATGAACATGGAGCCAAAAGAGCCCACAGGAAAAGCCTCTGAAAGAAATCACACACTAGCCAAATCAAGTGAAAACACGTCAACCAGCCCCGAAGGCCGGCTCCTGTTTTTGCGTGTGGCTAGGTCAGCCACAGAAAATGACTTTGCACAATGTTCCCTTCAACATGACAACTCCAAACTCAAAAAGGAATTTAAAACAGATAGGCAGCTAGCTTTAGACAAAGTTAATGGCAAGGCCATCTGAACAGGGAATTAAATGGTAGCTAAAAGACATATGATGCCTCAATATCCTAAGGCTACAGGCCTGAATGCTAAAAGTAAATGGTTCGAAGCGTCCTGTGGAGCCTTCGCTAGTCAATTGTCACCACCACGGATGGGGCAATCGCGCTTCCAGTGCCCGGATTTCTTACAATGGAAACAAGTATCGCGGACAACTTTGTTATTACGAGATTTGTAGTTGTTCGAATTGTAGTTCTTATTTTGTCTGAAGCGGCCATTTTGTGCCCGCCCACTCTCGTTCTGCGTGCCCTGAGACATCGCAATCGCGAGGATAGCCTGGTGAAGCTCAGATGCTCTCGCCTCCAACGTCTCTGTTACCTGCTTTTCCAGAAGTAACTCCACGTGGGCTGCGTACACCTCGATCAACTGAAGCTTGGCAGAAGCCCAAGAAACACACAAATGTTTAATCAAATCAGCGTTTTCCTTATGCATACCGTTAAAGTAAGCGTAACGTAAGTGGGCTTCGAAAGCTGTAACGGGTCCTTCGTTCAGATTATCTGGGGTGGGAAGGCCACAGAAGTCCTTATGGACTATAGTTAGACGAGCAAGATAAGAGGCTGTAGTCTCGTTACCGGTTTGTTTACATAGAGAGATTTTCACCAAGTCAACTTTGGGCGGAGAAGCAGAAATGCAAAGCTGGGCCAAGTCGGTTAACCCTGTACTGTAGAGCGCGTTGGAATCGAGATTGTTTGTGTCGGAAAGGGTAGTACAATCACTATATTGTAAACAAGGCGAATTTGGATTGACTAAATCAGCCCGTTTGCTAAAAATCTTCCCCATTGTAAGGGAAAACACAGGAATAGGAGCACAACACAAGTTTTCTTACCTTTCCCTTGTGGCGCCCTGGCTAGTTAATCACAAAGCAAAACAGAATGAAAGAACAACAAGACAATACAAAAAAACAAAGACAAACAATAAAACACTTATGAAATTTCAAAATTCTTGCTATTTGATCGAAAACAAGCCCCACCAACAC
>NC_137213.1:28791552-28794052 GCF_949987685.1 Ammodytes marinus | reverse complement strand
CCTTTTCTGCACTTCAAGGACCCCTGAGCCGTCTAGCTGGATCGCCTGTCAGAAATACTGAGGCTGATAATAAATTTGCCTTTTTGCGCACACACACAGCTGTGTGACTGTGAAACAAGCACACAGGCACACAGAGGCCACGGGAGAGTGAAATCTTAGTCAAGCAATTGGTTGGTTGGTGTGTGTGTGTGTGTGTGTGTGTGTGTGTGTGTGTGTGTGTGTGTGCGTGCGCGTGTGTGCGTGCATGTGTGTGTGTGTGTGCGTGTGCGTGTGTGCGCCTAAGTTTTTTATAGGAAGCAATTGTTCAAAAGAAAAATATTGAAATTTATCACCACCACTGCGAACTTCTTTTTCTTCTTCGCAAATATAGAGTCTGCTTTTTTCTGTCACACTGGGGTTCATTCATAATGAAAAACATGTTAGAGGTGAAGTATATACAATTCTCTAGCATACTGCTCTGGAAAAAATGAAGAGACCACTCCAAATGTTCAGTGTCTCTCGTTTGACTATTTATAGGCATATGTGTGAGTAGAATGAACATTATGGTTTTATAATATAAACTACTGACAACATTTCTACCTAATGTCAATACATGTTTTGTCATTAAAGAGCATTTTCCATTAAGTTATGTAGAGATGAAGATTGAAGAAAAATCCAGACTGGTCTCTTAATTTTTTCCGGAGCTGTACAATGTCAACTCAGCAATCGCTCTCTGATGGAGAACAATACAAGAGAATCGAGATCGCTATAGAAGGTGTGGTGAGGTGGGGTGCCCTTAGCTCAGTTGGTAGGGCGTGGTAGAATTTTGGGTTTTATTTCCTAGCAGATTTTGTAGAAGGTAATTATAATATCCATAAGTACATTTAATTTAGTGCATAATAGCTGAATTTTTTTTTTTTTTTTATTATTTTGTACTCATATATCTCCATATTTCTGCATATTTTGGACCAAGGCCTAGTGCCGCCATCTTGAAAGTGTCATAGTTGAAATGTCATCAGGTGCATTGTTTAAAATGTAGAATTGTTCTTGTCGGCCACTGTAGCTTCTGTTATTATTCTAAAGGGGTGGGGTTACCCAGGGAGCGTTGCATTCTAGAACTTTCTAGAACTTACTTGATGATGTCATATTACACACTGCACCTTTAAGGATGAAAGATTGTTAAATTAATGCACCGCTGTGAGCAGGGTTCGAACCTGCGCGGGGAAACCCCATTGGATTTCGAGTCCAACGCCTTAACCTCTCGGCCATCACAGCTTACAGAGGAGAGAATGTGTGGAATGCTGACTTAGCCCTGAAGGAGCCAACACACTCCGACAGGCCCATCAATCACATGCTGCTTAGGTGGAGTCAGCCTTTCTGGAGAACGCTTGTGGTCAAAATCACTGAATATCTCCTCACAAAACACCCCCCCTGTCCATACTGTGTGTGTGTGTGTGTGTGTGTGTGTGTGTGTGTGTGTGTGTGTGTGTGTGTGTGTGTGTGCTTGGTGTTAATACACAGCCTAGGCTCTGTAAACTGGTATGTAAACCAGGGGGGGGGAGGGGAGTCATATTCCCAGATGTTGACAACAAGCGTTCTACAGAATCACTGACTACACCTTTAAAAAACAAAACAAAACACAAGCAAACTCAGAGCTAAACATATCCAAAACCTCATTGTATTACCCTCACAATGAGCACACATAGAAATAGCAGGGATTGGGGCGCCCTTAGCTCAGTTGCTAGGGCGTCCCCCCCCCCCGGGCCTGGCCCAGCAGCAGACCCGGGTTTGATTCCAGCCCGCGGTCGTCCTCTGCATGTCACTCCCCTCTCTGCCCCATTTCACCTCTGTCTCTCTGCATTATCAATAAAGCATAAAAATTCCCAAAAAATATCTTAAAAAAAACAAAAAACAGCAGGGATCGGGGCGACTGTGGCTCAGGTGGTAGAGCGTATCGGCCGATGATCAAAGGGTTGGAGGTTCGATCCCCGCCCTGCCACCTGTGTCATAGTTGTTGTGTCCTTGGGCAAGACACTTCACCAAGACCACCTTGCCTCGTGTGAATGTCGATAGTTAGCCTGCTGCTATCGGTGTATGAATGTGTGTGTGAATGGTAACATGGGAATGGGAACAGGTCTCCCTTGAAAAAAGAGTCTCGGGTCTCAATGGGATTTACCTGTATAAATAAAGGCTAAGCAACAAGTCTGTGGATGTACTTTAGCATTGCATACTTGCTACACTCTATTCCTGCCTTAGGACATGTTTACTAGTAGCTTGTCTGTCAAAATCTACCTAGAATGTGTTTCTGTCTGCGTTGGTCTCGCAAATAAAGAGCATTTATTACACTCACTAAAATGTTAAACTAATTCACACTGTAGAAACAAGAATGGATATGAACTTACATGTTTTACTCCCTCAAGTCTGATATATGAAAGTCTTAACGGTCCAATAGGATTTTATACAAAATCAGACACACACACACACACACACACACACACACACACACACACACACACATACA
>NC_137213.1:28776552-28779052 GCF_949987685.1 Ammodytes marinus | reverse complement strand
ATAGAAGGGGTCAACTGTTGGTTAACATATTTAATTAGTGAGGCAAGGCAAGGCAAGTTTATTTATATAGCACAATTCAGACACAAGGCCATTCAAGGTGCTAAGTAGACAAACTCGGATATATAGGCTGGCTAAACCAATAGTAAAGTGAGATTATCCAGTAATGTTTAGCTTCCTAAAATGAATGCATGCATAAACGATCAGACGTGTTTAGTCTCCTTTAAATAAAATCATGGTTTGAGATGTGTGTAGAAACCAAATAGTTCTAGCTCCCCAATCTTTTAAACACACGGCTGCTACCAGAAAATACTCATGGGCCCACTCACTACTTTGAATGGACGGGCAGAAATCACTGTTTGGGGGGGGCGCCCTTAGCTCAGTTGGTAGGGCGTCCCCCCCCCCCCCCCCCATGGGCCTCGGCCAGCAGCGGACCCGGGTTCGATTCCAGCCCGCGGTCGTTCTCTGCATGTCACTCCCCTCTCTGCCCCATTTCAACTCTGTCTCTCTGCACTATCAATAGAAAACAAAAAAAAACATACGGTTGGTTCGAAAATTGAATCTCCCAAAAGTTAATTTTTTTTTTTTTTTCATTTAACTTTTATTTATCCTCGAGAGACCAATTCAGGTGTGACTCTCATTTACAATGACGTCGAGTTCAAAACAAATTCAAAGGAAAAACAACAATACATGAACAATATTCAATGCAAACACATCAAAACAACAACAGGTGAAGAGAAAAAAACAATTGAAACATTTATACAGTGAAGAGTGGCAGCAATTAAAATATGAAGGTGTATTTGCAGTATTCGTCTTTATTCTTGACATTTCTCAACATAATGAAAAAAAAAAAAATCTTCCTTATCTGATTATTTTTTTCTCTCTCCTGTCTGTGGCCCTAAAACTCTTCTGTACTTTAGTATGTAGTGTAGTAAAAAGAAAAAAAAGTATGTGATTTGGAACACAGGGATAGTGACAGCTTCCATCCATCAAGTGAGAGTGGATGTGATGAAACCGGCAGAGTAAAGCCGTGATAAACTATTCAGTAATTGACCAGAGCAGCGTAATGACGTCGCCCGTATTAGGCATTTCCTGTTCCACTCATTCCCCGACCCCTGACCTCCCCAAAACTCATTCCCAAGCAACGTGTGTGGCGCTAAGCAACCACTGCTGTTACTCTCCCTGTATTCCAATCCCCATACTTCCCTACTCTATAGTATGCTAGAAAAAAGATTTAGGATGTCCGAAAACATGCACGTCAATTGTAGTATGCTGAAAATATACATGCCCCCACTAACTCCAATAGCATTTTGGAGTATTCGTCTTTACTCTTGACATTTCTCGACATAATGAAAAAAAAATCTTCCTTTCCTGATTTAATTTTTCTCTCCTGTGGCCCTAAAACTCTTCTGTACTTTAGTATGCAGTGTAGTAAAAAGACTAAAACTCTTCTGTACTTTAGTATGTAGTGTAGTAAAAAGACTAAAACTCTTCTGTACTTTAGTATGTAGTGTAGTAAAAAGACTAAAACTCTTCTGTACTTTAGTATGTAGTGTAGTAAAAAGACTAAAACTCTTCTGTACTTTAGTATGTAGTGCAGTAAAAAGACTAAAACTCTTCTGTACTTTAGTATGTAGTGTAGTAAAAAGAAAAAGTATGTGATTTGGAACACATGGTAGGTTTCCCTTATAGTGTAGGGACTTACAGCTTTGGAAATACAATTAAGAGACCACTCCAAATGTTCAGTGTCTTTCGTTTTACTATGTATAGGTATATGTTTGAGTAGAATGAACATTTTGGTTTTATAATATAAACTACTGACAACATTTCTACCAAATTTCAATAATTTTTTTGTCATTAAGAGCATTTTCAATAAGTAATGTAGAGATGAAGATTTAAGAAAAAAATCCAGACTGGTCTCTTGATTTTTTTCCGGAGCTGCATATAAGACTGCTTTGCTTTATACAGTAGGTTTATAAGATATACTTCAGTGTCCCGTATTTGAACATTTGTCTTGGGTTCGTAGCCACTGCATCACAAAAACACGCTCAATGGTGTTTTGTGCCCCCAACCGAGCCTTCAAGGTAGCGCTGCCCTATCCCCTAACCTTAAAGCTGGGGTATATAATTTCTGATTGGTCAAAGTTAACATGAGCGGTACACTTTGACCAATCAGAGCGAGGCTTCGATTCTCTGTTCTTATTGGCTGTTGGGACTGTCCATTCACTTTTGCACGACTTTGGTGTCAGGGAGGGACCATAGGGGAGGGACCAAAGAGAACAAGTGGAGCGGTTGGTTGAGGTATTTGAATTCCAATCTCTATCCCAACTGCCATTTCCTCCCCAAATCCTCCACCCCAGCTTTAACCAGCGCTGACGTGAAGGCTCACACATAAACACACTCGCCACAATGCTCCGCCACACATAGAACATACATTACAAACATTACATATATGCTCTTATATTATTCATACAAATCATTACAGTAAGTTCATTATTACAGGG
>NC_137213.1:28764052-28774052 GCF_949987685.1 Ammodytes marinus | reverse complement strand
AGATGGAAGAATTCCCGCGCTAGGTTTTGCCCGGAGCTATTTTTGAATTTTTTTTATTTTTATTTTTTTACACATGTCCAAATGCTACTGAATCACCTTCCACCCTGTACAACCAGTTATTTCATTGGTATGATGCTATGCTTTTTTTTTTTTTCTAACCTTTATTTATACAGGTAAATCCCATTGAGACCGGAGACTCTTTTCCAAGGGAGACCTGTTTTCCTTTCCCACGTTACCATTCACACACACTACACCGAACTATCGACATTCACACGAGGCAAGGTGGGTGAAGTGTCTTGCCCAAGGACACAACAACTATGACACAGGTGGCAGGGCGGGGATCGAACCTCCAACCCTTTGATCATCAGCCGACCCGCTCTACCAACTGAGCCACAGTCGCCCCATGCTCCAATTTCCTTTATGGCACAAATATTGTCCTTTGTTGTTGTGTGGTCTTTGTAAATCACAACGGGGCGAGGCTGTCATACATGTCAAGTCAAAGTCCAAAAACTTTATTGTCAATTATTATACATGCAAGACATACACAGCTTTGGAAAAAATTAAGAGACCAGTCTGGATTATTCTTCAATCTTCATCTCTACATTACTTCATGAAAATGCTCTTTAATGACAATATTTTCGAGGTGAATTTGGTAGAAATGTTGTCAGTAGTTTATAGTATAAAACCAAAATGTTCATTCTACTCTAAACATATGCCTATAAAGAGTAAAACGAGAGACACTGAACATTTGGAGTGGTCTCTTTATTTTTTCCAGAGCTGTACATAAGAATTGAAATTTTGTTTATCTCTGAACCACGGTGCATTAGGATCAATAAACTGAAATTAAGTATAATAAGCAGCTAATGCCTCAAATGTAAATATTAAAACCTGCTGGTAACTCTAATACATATGTGACATTTTGCCTGTGGGTGGGAAGAGGAACTAGTTGGTTGCTGCTTGCATTTCAGCATTTCAGAATTACCTCTGACATTTAGTTGGCAACCGAACAGCTGTGTGTGAGTGTGTGTGTGTGTGTGTGTGTGTGTGTGTGTGTGTGTGTGTGTGCGTGCGTGCGTCAGTGTGTGTGTGTGTGTGAGTGAATGGAACTCTAAGGGCACACGCCTTAAGAGAGGGAAGTGGTCTAAGTTATTGGCTTTTCCTTTTCCACTTTTTACCAAACACACACACACACACACACACACACACACACACACACACACACACACACACACACACACGCACACACACGGCAATTCAAAGACATTGATGTTTTATTCATAGTTAATAGCTTCTTCTACAATATGTATTTTGTTCTGTCAACTTTTAAATATTTCTGAAACAGTATAATTTTTCCTCTGACGGTCATAAATTACATGTAACAGCAAAACGAGACCATCAGTGCAAAGAATGCTATTTTTATATAGTTTTTCTTAATGCCTTTCTCATGGGTATACGCTCGCCCAGGAACTACAGCTGGCGTAGTACAAACACTACCACTTTTGTCCAAAAGGTGGCACTAGAATGAACAAAAACTAAAAGTTCCTCCTATCACCTTTAAAGTAAGTAGGTTAAAAGTAAAAAAAATAAAATAAAATGAAGAATAAAAAGTTAGTTTCCGTTGCAAATTTCAGATGTTCTATCAGACCACAGAACATGGAAAAATAATGAATAATTTGGAAAACCGTTAAAGGCTAAAAACCACAACTGACTCTTTTAGTATTTAGCAGATTGAACCACTTCAGCTCTCGAAAAAAAACATTTTCAAAATGCGTCGCTCCAATTTTCAGATCATTTAAAGCTATAGCGCGTAACTTTTTTTATATAAATGAATATCGGTTAAAGTCAAGCCCATTTCCAAACCAGTTGACACAAAGTTGATTAAGCCCTATCAGCTCCACACAACTCTCTCTGAATTTCCCAGTATGGCAGCGTTTACATACTGGTACACCCCCTCCCCACCCCCCCCCCCCCCCTTGACCCTTGACACTGGTGCAGGAGCTCAGAAAAATCCCCTAGAAGACCCCAAGAAATGTTTCAGTTGTTGATTCTACTGCTAAGAAGAAAAAACCTGGACGTACTGCAGAAGGTATAAAATCCATGTGCGATCACTGAAGGCTTTAACCTCATTTAGATGCATCAACAATGTTATTATAATTACTCAGAATTCTTCGTGGGGGTTCGGGGGGGGGGGGGGGGTCAACAGAATTTACGCACTGTAGCTTTAGAAAACAAACCTAGAACATGGACCTTTTTTTTCATCCTGCAGACTTCTGTGATAGTAATCAGTGAGAAGACAGTGGTGACAGCGGCTCCGTTTCCAGCACACATTTCATAGTGTCAGCGCGCAAAAACCTTTCCCGGAACCATCTAGAAAAACAGAATATCTCTCTCTCTGTCTCTCTCTCTCTCTCTCTCTCTCTCTCTCTCTCCCTCTCTGTGTGTGTCTCTCTCTCTCTCTGTGTGTATCTATCTCTCTCCCTCTCTCTCTCTCTCTCTCTCTCTCTCCCTCTCTCTCTCTCTCTCTCTCCCAAAATAAATAACCGCAAAAAGGAACCCAGCCGAAGCACATTCCAATGCCTGAAAAACGTCCTTAATTTTGTGTGTGTGTGTGTGTGTGTGTGTGTGTGTGTGTGTGTGTGTGTGTGTGTGTGTGTGTGTGTGTGTGTGTGTGTGTGTGTGTGTGTGTGTGTGTGTGTGTGTGTGTGTGTGTGTGTGTGTGCGTGTGTCTGCCATTCGGGAGCCATTGAGTGGTGTGTGATTGAGTGATGGAAAGGCTAATTGTGATGGCTGAGGTTATAGGCCCTTCCTTTGGGGATGGGGTCACTTCCCATCCATCCATCCCAGTCTATCATCAACCCTCTCAACAGACTGGCTATTTCCACACACACACACACACACACACACACACACACACACACACACACACACACACACACACACACACACACACACACACACACACACACACACACACACACACACACACACACACACACACACACACACACACACACACACACACACACACACACACACACACACACACACACACATTTCATTGCTTGTGTGTGATGGTGGCAGCTACTGACATGAAAAAGGCTGCAGTGATCCATTGACTTTGAAACTGATACAACATTTAAAAGTTGCTCATACACTGTAAAACCTGACGAGTTAGTTCAACTCAAACGGTTTGAGGAAACCGATTGCCTTGAATCATTTGAGTTTATTAACTTATACTATTTAAGCATAGACAATTCTTTGATTTGAGTATAGGTAACTCAATTATTTATTGTCAAGGTAAGTTAGGTAAATTAAGTTAATAGTACTAATTCCACTAAGTTAACTGAACTTAAACTAAAACGTATTTTACACTTAAATATTGCATTTATCTGAACTCATCACATATGTGTTTGTATAATGTATCTGAATAAGTAAGACTAACTTGAATGGGATTCTTTCCTCAAATGTTCCTACTTGAGTTTCATTAACTCAGTTTTCTTCCATTAAAGCAAATTACTAGATTCTAGTTGTGACAACTTTTAGCAACTTAATTCATTCGAGGAAACCGATTGCCTTGAACCGTTCTAGTTGGGTTAACTCAGTATAAAACACACATGTCTGATACAACTTAAATCATTTATTAAGTTGAATGAGGAGCACTTACAACACAACACAAAGCATTTCAGTGTTCACATTTTTTTCAGATGTCATTTCTTCCTTTACAAATACGTTTTTCTCTTTAAATCTTCAGGGAAAAGAAAATAAACACCCAAAGTTAAACAATAAAAATAAATGTATGATAATAAAAAAAATAAAAAATAAAATAAAAAATGTTCTAGATGGGTTAACAGTAGGGCTGCACGATATTGCCCAAAATGATTATCACGATTATTTTGGTCAATATTGATATCACGATATTTTACCACGATTATTCAGTAATTGTAGTGAGTAAAATATTTTTATTGGATTGTCACGTAAACATAACAGCGCTTTCATATCCATGTGATCGGCTATGCAATATTACTGATAATGTACATATATTTGCATAAATATAATAAATATTTACCTGAAGTCAATGCATTTCCACAAAGAAAATATAAATCAAAATATTGCACCAAAACTTTACTCAAAATCAAATCAACAGAGCACTGCTTTAACTTTTCCTTGTGCTCCATTTCTGTTGAATAACACATCTTTGTTTCCTCACCTGACCTCATTGCATCTCCTAAAAGCAAAAATATAAAATATTTTACTCCATTCATTGTACCTGCATGATGGATGTGTATAAAACTTGATTTTGAACTAAATAAAATTGTGCCCACAATGTATAACTAAAATAAGTATATTGTGAGCTGCGCCCTGTCAAAATAAATCACAACCTATATGGCTCTACTATGTCGGAATTTAATTTGAAAGGACGGAGACGGGAAGTGGCAGGTAACACTCAGCAACACGTTAGTTAAATGTTGCTGCCTCTCATGCCTTTACTCCCAACGCAAGGTTTCATCTTCGCTTCAGGTCGTGTGTACGCTGAGGCACTGACTGTATGGAGTTATTAGCAACCCTGGGAGCTTGTCTAATAACTGGAATAGTCATTGCAAACCCACTAGGTTCTTGTGTAATGAAAACGTAGTTCAATACGCCAGCAAATAGGAACGACCAAGGATACGAACTAGCAACGGTGGAATAGTCTACTCGCCCAGCTAGACTGCTTCAGCTGACTGAAGGCTCCGGCTCAGCTGTTAGCCAACATGCTTAACCAGAGCTCCATCTAGCTAACAAAGCATTATTCCCCAAAATCTATAACAATTCACGGAGAAAATGACTGCCGAACATTTACATGGCGGGCTGCAGCCTGAAGCAAAACGTACTCACGTCGTCTTGCTGGAGTCCTGTCGGACATTAACCATGACTCCTGTGTTCCCTGCTCCCCTGATACATGCAAAGACGTGTTGAAAAAGTATTCCATTGTTTTCTGAACGAGTAGCCCTGTTTGTGGACGTCTATCCATCAAAACTATGACGTAGGTCCTTAGGTGACCCGTTCGCTATACATTATACTCTTGACAGCGGTCTGTCTGGCTGGATAACAGACCTGGCAAAGTGTCATGTAATAATGGGTTATAAATCCGGTCCCACACAAAAAAAGAGACTAACAAGGGGATGTATGTGATTTCACAAGCGCAGATGTCTGCTCTCGCTCGCGCGATAAGCAGCAGCAGCTTGCTTCTTCGCGCGGCTCTTGGAGTGCTTTCTGTCTATGCGGGCAGAAAATTGTTCACACTTTGGGGGCGGAGCCACTGGACTTTGATTGACAGCTCTCGGGGAACCTGGGGTTGCCAGGTTGGAGCATGAACAGGCACATGATCAGCGAGTGGTTTGGGGAGGGATTGATTTGCTTCGCAGCTGAGCACACATTTAAAATATCGCACATTCATGTACACGTCATCGTGGGAAGCCAATATCGTCATCGCGATGAAAATTCGATATATTGTGCAGCCCTAGTTAACAGTGCTCTGCTGAAACATACTATCTTTAACCTCTGCACAAAGCCGGTACTAAGCACCACATTTTCCATAACTCCACCTCTTTACTGCAATGTCCATTGACGCATTTTAGTTTCCCTCCCTGATGTTTACTTCCATCTATCTGCATAGTATTACATATAAACACTTTCTTTGTCTGTCTAAATCTTACATTTCCTGTTATTGTCTCTCTTTCTAGCAATGTGTCCTTTTTGTTTACAAAAACAGAAAACCAAAATATGGTGAAATTACACTTTTAACAGCTTATTTTTTAAGGCATTATTTAGAGATCAAAAAGACAAACAACCTATAAGTAAAATATATACCACTCTTGTAGCCGTTATATGAATTTGGAAGCCAGCAGCTTAGCCTAGCATAGTTACTGGATACAGCTCGTCTGGCTGTGTCAAGTAGAAACCTGTGCCAACCAGCACCTTCAAAGCACACAAGAAAAAATGTCTTTTGTGTCTTCACCTGAACAAGTAATAACATGAATGTTGTTGTTTTTTAATCTGGTGTGCATTAAGTGGACAACACCACAGAAAAACTATTGCATCACACTTGCAACTCTTGTCATAAACACTAGGGAATCAGAACAGAAAACAGTTTGGCATGCAAGCCAAATTATGTTTTGACATGACAAACAATATCAACTACTGTGGTCACAACTTTACTCCAGCTCATTTCTTAAGGCCAGCAACTTAGGTTTGAGTTGTTTTCTCCCATCATCAAGGTTTAAGAGGACAACCTGGATGAAGTCGAAGAAGCCCCCTAACTTCTCAGGGTAGCTCAGATGGAGAGCATAGATCAGTCCAAACAAAATCACAAGTGAATCTGGCCAAGATGTGTGAGACATTACAACCTGATCTTGGAGGACGATTGACACGTGATGTGTTTCAAAAGGAGCTCCTGCAGGCACCTCCTCTTCATTGACCACTGCCACCAAAGCCACTGCTCCCTGGTTGGTTGCCTCAAACTCATTCTGAAAAGGGAAGGCATGTTAAGTATATGTGATGATCTGGATTTATTGTAGAAGCCTTGTAAGTTTAGAAGAGCACAAACAAAATATACATACAGGTAGTATATGATGCTCAGCTATTTTTGAGTTGTGTGAGCATTAAAAATAAATATAAAAAATAAGTCTATGTGCGTGACGAGAACGGATTTTTAAAACATTTCTAACTTGAACCTCACTCAAATGTCAAAATCAGTGACTATCTACTCACGATCCACTACATGCGTGTATGTGCTGAAAACAGATCAATGGTACATTAAAAAAAAATAAAAAAATCTTCCAAAGGCTTTATCACGAAACAAACCTCTTACTCATGTATTAGTTCCTTTGTCCCATCTCAGCCTAATAATTTACTCAAGGTCACTTTAGAATGAAACAGGCATCATCTCAACACCAGTCTAGCAATTAATGCAATGTTATAACATTCAACATTTAGTTGACCAAGGGGAAACAGCTTTTCAAGCCTAGATAATGTGATGCCCAAACGGAGGTAGTGTAGAGAACTGCTCTAAAAAGGGAGCCAACAACTCACACAGTAGGAGGAATAAGTCAAATTAGGGATTTCCCTTAGCAACATAGATTAAGGTATATATAGGAGAAAGAGAACATGAAAATAAATATACCTTGCATGTTTTGAAGAGCTCTGATGAATCCTCCTTTAAGTACAGCGGTAGGCCGGCCAAGGCTGCTGTTCGAGCTGCATTGATGTTGTTCTTATCCTGTTGAACACACAAAATAGTTATGCATAGGATGTTGGGGTCCGCTGATTACATTCAAAATCAATCTAATGCATAACATTTTTTTAAATAAAATGTTCACCTGTTCCTCATATGCCATCAAAAGTTCTTCCATCTTCTCCCCAAATCTTCCAGTCTTCATCTTTTTGTAGAGCGTCAGCAGCTTAGGTGTGTATTGGTCAAGTGCAGAAAAGAAGGAAAATTGTAGATTTTGATTGGTGATCCTGTGGAATTCGCTGTAGAGCTGCATGGTGGGAAGAAAATGCAAGATTACAAACTGGATTTTTTTATACAAATATACACACTGCCAATAAAACTATTAAGCAATTATGAGCTCTTTTTCCAGACCAAGCACTCCTACAACGATGACGGACAGTGTGTGTAACTTTTTAGTTGCCTGTTTTAAGATTTTATTCACCTGTGCTTCACAAAAGAGTGCAGGCCATCTGTCTTTGAGTTCGACAATGGGAGGAGCTGAATTCACCATCTCTTCACGCCTGAGTGCGAAGGTGCGCTGCATATGTTGATCAATGAGAATCATGTCTCTTTCTGTTGATGTCCTCCTGAACTGCTCCACCATCTCAAGCCTCTGGGTCTCCAGTGTTTCAGCCCTGCTCAGTTTGATCCTGTAGTTGCACATCTTGAAGAACAGGCTGTTCTGCCAACCCTGACACCCTGTTTTGGAACCGTTTTCTTTTAGACAGGGGTGTTTTCTCACCAGAGCCTTTGCAGCATTGCCAATCTGTTTGAAACTAGGATATGCTTTATGCTTATATATTTCCGCAGCCATTACATCCAGGATGTTGTGTTTTTGATCCTTGGTTACCCAAAGTGTTTCCCCCTCTCTCACAAATGAAGAGTTGCCCTCTCTTAGAGCATACTCCACCTCAAGCGAGAATGTTGGAACAGCAAAGATCTCTGGCCATCGGCAAGGACGCTCTGGTGAATCTGTGTTATCAGACAACAACACTGTGTCATCTGTGCTGATTGAACTCTGATCTAAATCAACCAGTCTAAGTATCTTAATGGTTGCCTTAGATGGTAGGTCCTCTATGTCAACTAAATTGCATAGGGCATTGTCAAACTCTGGGTCTTGAAACTGAAGCCGAAAGTCATAGTCCAGGTTCAGCTTATTTTTCACCTCAAATATGAGGGCATTCACAGTCTCTGGACGAGACGGCAGAATAAGTCTCTCAGCGTTGACATCATCAAGGATGACTCTTAGCTTCAGAACAGTCACTTCCATTTATAATAGCTCGGTACACCTGTGACATAAAAAAGAAAAGAAAAAAAGCTATTACAGATGCTGTCCTTTTCACTAGTGGCATAACATTTATCAGTATATCAACTGTTCCCTTATCAAATTAAACTGTACAGGGCAGTATGTAATTGTTTCCTCTTACTGGTGTGCAGCTACAGTTCAGCATACATGTAGCATGCAGCATGTATTTTTCTTGCTTTCTTAGAACACACACAGAACATGCACCTATAACACATGGGTTGTAGTAGAACATGTACATTACCTTTTCAATATGTTGTGCAGTGTGCCCAGGGAGAGAGGTGATCACTAGTGTTCTTAGAAAGGTCCAGACTGATATTTAGCCTCCCTCAGGTCACTGGAAAAAAAGGCTTGATGATGTCAGCTTGGTGTTGTGTTGTTCTTTTCCTCGAACACTGGAATGAAATATTTAGTCGTTAGAATTAGCCCACTTGAAACTTTGTAGAGCGTCTTTGAGTGCCTTGAAAAGCGCTATATAAATCCAATCCATTATTATTATTAGGCAAACTGTGGCATTTGGTCAGTTAAGTGAGAGACAGCTTTCATGGTATGACTTGCTTTGATTATCTGTGAGCTCATATGACCGCAAATGCTCAATATACATGGCCTCATAGTCTTTCAGTAGAAAGAAGATGTAATTTCCGATAAGTAATATGTGTCGGATCTCTTTAAACTCAGGCAAGGCAGAATGCACCCCAGTGCAAACAAACAGGCCAATTCCAAAGCTTGTGCCTTGGATGGTTACCTGTGTTGTGCTATATACACTGCTGTTGTCTGTGATGCTCAATATTAATGCATGTGTATCAGTTGGCAGTGAATCAACAAAGACAGACTCCACTTTTGAAGTCTGTACCGGTGGCTTGAAAAATCTTGGTGACATGTCTTAAATGCCCCCTTAGATGAACATGCATGTCCCCCTCAACAAATGGTTGTTTAAAATCACACACACAGGGCAATGAAATCCACGATTCGTAGTCAAATCATGACTGTCCCCACCAACCACTCTTTGCTCAGAATGTATTCTTGACAAATGTATCTTCAGCGAATTAAAAGTACTAAATGTACACATGCAGTTGTTATACAGGCAAGGTAACGGCGAAACAGTGGAATATTGGCCATGATAGAGTCTGTAATATCTTAATAACAGTATTTTCAAAGCAGTAGAAAGGCCACACAATTTACATTTCCACATAACTGAACGAATAGGGGTTTCTCTATGGAATGGACCACGTGTCTGAAATCACGTTGTCGAGTGAAGGCTAAGTAGCATTCAAGCTAGCCTTAGCTTACATATTTTCACGGACATGCTGTGTACGTCTTTTTTAGGGTTGCTCCCTCATTGTGTGCTTTCAAATTAATTTACTTTGTATATTTTTCTTTACTCACGTTAGCTAACCGGGCAAAAAAAGAAAAAGGAAACTAGCTAGGAGCTCTTGAGAAGAACT
>NC_137213.1:28754052-28756552 GCF_949987685.1 Ammodytes marinus | reverse complement strand
CACAGAGAGTCAAATGGGTGCTGGTCAGGGTGGGTGGTATAAGGGTCCGTTTAGGGCCAATATTAAGAGCCATATTTTCCTCTTAAATTTCTTGCATTTTAATCTTCATTTTAATATTTCATGAAAACGATTTGATAAGGTTATACAGCTCCGGAAAAAATGAAGAGACCACTCCAAATGTTCAGTGTCTCTCGTTTTACTATTTATAGGCATATGTTTGAGTAGAATGAACATTTTGGTTTTATAATATAAACTACTGACAATATTTCTTCCAAATTCCAATACATGTTTTGTCATTAAAGAGCATTTCCAATAAATGATGTAGAGATGAAGATTTAAGAAAAATCCAGACTGGTCTCTTAAATTTTAGACACACGCACACGCACGCACGCACGCACGCACGCACGCACACACACACACACACACACACACACACACACACACACACACACACACACACACACACACACACACACGCTTCTACACCTTTTAGCCCCCGGTATTCCCCTCACCGATGCTGCAGACGCCTGCACTCTAAACTAAAATGTTTTAACACTTAATCCAAATAATCCCGTGTTGTATTATCATGGGGGCGTCGGCCGGTGCATTAGCCTCAAGCTAAACGTTAAAGCCCTCTGAATACAGCCTTTTATCTTCCTCTTAACGGGGTCCGCTCGAGATGCTTTTAGTGACGGCCTATTCAAAAACTCACACACCAAAGGCATTTTCACTCTCACACACACACACACACACACACACACACACTAACTAACACACACACACACACACTCACACACACACACACACACACACACACACACACACACACACACACTGTCTGAAAGCATGTCCTGTTCTCCCCACACTGTGGTCTCTAGACACCCATTTAGTTTGTTTTGGGGCTTCTTGTGCAAACAGACACTGTCGGGCGTGTAAAATGTTTTGTCTTGCTTCCATTAGCCGGCTATTAGCACAAGGCACAGACACACACACACACACACACACAGACACACACACACACACACACACACACACAGAAGGCTTCTTCAAGATGTGGCATGTCCCAAGCTTGAAAAAAAAGCTGAAAAATTCACTCAAACTGTTGACTTGATTGACCGTTAGAAGTGCCATTCAAATGATAACAGTGAGTTGAGACTAAATGCATATACCCAGACGCGCGCGCGCACACACACACACACACACACACACACACACACACACACACACACACACACACACACACACACACACACACACACACACACACACACACACACACACACACGCACACACACACACACACACACACACATAATACTTCTGTGAAGGCTACGGGAGCAGGTTTAGGAATCCAATGTATTTCTGTGTGGTGTTAACAGTGATGCGTTTGTTTGGAGTATTGCAAAGGGAAGCAGCTGTTATATGTCTGTCAGTCAGTGCCATGCTTAAAACATATAGGGAGCTGTAAACCAACATCAAACTTAAAGCTGGGGTGGAGGATTTGGGGAGAAAATAGCAGTTGGGATAGAGATTCGAATCCAAATACCTCAACCGCTCCACTTGTTCTCTTTGGTCCCTCCCCTATGGTCCCTCCCTGACACGCTCTACACCAACAAAGTCATGCCAAAAGTGAATGGACAGTCCCAACAGCCAATAAGAACAGAGAATCGTAGCCTCGCTCTGATTGGTCAAAGTGTACGGCTCATGTTAACTTTGACCAATCAGAAATCACATACCCCAGCTTTAAGTTGGTAAAGTTTCTATACATTTTTCAAAGATACAGCTCTGGAAAGAATGAAGAGACCACTCCAAATGTTCAGTGTCTCTCGTTTTACTATTTATAGGCATATGTTTGAGTAGAATGAACATTTTGGTTTTATAATATAAACTACTGACAACATTTCTATCAAATTCTAATAAATGTTTTTGTCATTAAGAGCATTTTTTAATAGGTAATGTAGAAATAAAGATTTAAGAAAAATCCAGACTGGTCTCTTCATTTTTTCCAAAGCTGTATATTATGTTTTTCCTCCTTTGGGCACTTAGAGAATGACGTCGTCCAAACCCCTCATGCCAACATGAGTCTCCAGAGGAATGTGTGTAAGTGTGTGTGTGTGTGAGTTTGAGTGTGAGTGTGAGTGTGAGTGTGTGCGTGTCTGTGTGAGTGTGTGTGTGTGTGTGTGTGTGTGTGTGTGTGTGTGTGTGCGTACGTCCCTGTGTGTGTGTGCGTGCGTACGTCCCTGTGTGTGTGTGTGTGTGTGTGTGTAAGTGTCTATGTGTGTGTGTGTGTGTGTGTGTGTGTGTGTGTGTGTGTGTGTGTGTGTGTGTGTGTGTGTGCGTACGTCCCTGTGTGTGTGTGCGTGCGTACGTCCCTGTGTGTGTGTGTGTGTGTGTGTGTGTAAGTGTCTATGTGTGTGTGTACGTCCCTGTGTGTGTGTGTGTGTGTGTAAGCGTGCGTCCCTGTGTGTGTGTGTGTGTACGTCCCTGTGTGTGTGTGTGT
>NC_137213.1:28724052-28729052 GCF_949987685.1 Ammodytes marinus | reverse complement strand
AGTTGGATAAGAGTTGTTTTCTGAAATAAAAAAAGTAAGTATGTGTGCTTAGTAATGGCTATACTGTATTCTATAATTGTATATGGGATTTTTTCTAATTTATTTTTATTGAGCTTATTTGTATACAGCTCTGGAAAAAATTAAGAGACCAGTCTGGATTTTTCTTCAATCTTCATCTCTACAATTTTTTCTTTTTTGTTGGGGGGGTGGGGGATTTAGTAGAAATGTTGTCAGTAGTTTATATTATAAAACCAAAATGTTCATTCTACTCAAACATATGCCTATAAATAGTAAAACGAGAGACACTTTGGAGTGGTCTCTTCATTTTTTCCAGACCTGTATATAGGATTTTCTTCAACTTTATTTTATTGAGCTTATTTGTATATAAAACGGGACATACACTCTTAGAAAATAGATGTGTTTTCTCAGTAATATTAAAGCCAGTCAACACTATCTGTCATTGTTTCTTTAGACCAGTTTAATGTGAGTGTCTATTGAGCATATTTGTATATACAGCTCTGGAAAAAAATGAAGAGACCACTCCAAATGTTCAGTGTCTCTCGTTCTACTATTTATATAGGCATATGTTTGAGTAGAATGAACATTTTGGTTTTATACTATAAACTACTGACAACATTTCTACCAAATTTCAATGCATTTTTTTCTTTCGTTAAGATAATTTTCAATAAGTAATGTAGAGATGAAGATTTAAAAAAAAAAGTTGTTGTAGGTTGTACAACTTTATGCTGGGAATGCCATGAAAATTAGATAAAGTAATAATGCTGCGCGATGCAGCATCAGGCAGGAGAGCCAATGTGGCATCGCGCAGCAGCCGTCATCAATGGGTTAACCCTCGTAATGTACTCCCGACAGACTTACACCCATGGTCCTCTGGGGTCATATTGACCCCAAACGGTTTGGTGTTTTTTTAAAGCCTAAAGTATAAATTGTCAATAAATTTTGTGTTACACCTTTACTCTGACTTGAGTCCAACCCATTACCACAAATATTTGCCTTAGTTTTGGAATTTTAGGCCAACGGATCTTGTTTACATAAAAATATACAATTTTTTCGATTTGAAATTAAAAAAAAAAAAAAAAAAAAAATCCCTAACATGATTTTGACTATATGACTCATTAGAGAGTGGCTTATGTCAAAGGTTAGTGAAAAAACAGTTTTTGAATCACTTCGATTTTTTGAATAGGAGCAAATACAAACACCCATGGTCCTCTGGGGTCATATTGACCCCGCCCAGTTCGGCTGTTTTTTAAAGCCTATAAAGTATAAATTATCAATTAATTCTGTGTTACACCTTTAGTCTGACTTGAGTCCAACCCATTACCACAAATATTTCCCTTAGTTTTTTAATTTAGGGCCAACAGACCTTGTTTATATAAAAGTATGCATTTTTGGATTTAGACAGTCAAACCAGGCAGGGTCAGTTCTCGCCTGGTTTGACTGTTTCTAAGGCAAAAAGCATAAATAATCACTAACCTCAGTTTTATACTCAACTTTATCCTCACTCTTTACCTGACATAATAAACATCACAACACAACATTACAACACCTAAAACTTTGCAAAAATGTACTTTTTAGAAGTGAGTCACCCTCGATTTGGCCCTCAGTTGCATGCGAGGCCGGTAGTTATGGAGTGATCTATGCTGATTCACTTCATTGCATTTTGTTGAACTTGGTTCAAAATGAGCTCACACACCTCTAAGGTAAAGCCTGCTGCCTACTGATCATGCTGCCTGTCTCAGACTAAGGTTTGAAATGGTGCAGAGTCTGCGGGAAACGATCTGTTTATGTGTTTTGTTTTCCTAACCATTGCTTGACCCCACACATCAAAGGCACAGGTGTTGGTTCTGTTTGTGTGTGTCTGTGTGTGTTTTTTTGGGGGGGGAGTGCTCATGTGTGCATGTGTGTGTGCGTGTGCGTGTGCGTGTGTGTGTGTGTGTGTGTGCGCTCGTGGGTGTGTGCTCATGTACAGGTATGTGCATGTGTGTGTGTGTGTGTGGGTGTGTGTGTGTCTGTGTTGTGTGTGTGTGTGTGTGGGTCTGTGTGTGTGTGTGTGTGTATGTGCGTACTTGCGTGCGTGTGTGCTCGTGTGTGTGTGTGCTGGTGAAGTGTGTGTGTGTGTGTGTGTGTGTGTGTGTGTGTGTATGTGTGTGTAGGTGTGTGTGTGTGTGTGTTTGTGTGTGTGTGTAGGTGTGTGTGTGTGTGTGTTTGTGTGTGTGTGTAGGTGTGTGTGTGTGTGTGTGTGGATGTCGTTAGAAGAAGGGGGGGCGGGTATTTCCTCTGTTAGAAGCAGTATAGTGTGACATTTTGCCCCATTGCACCATTGTGTGCTGCGGGGTCATATTGACCCCAGAGGACAACAGGTGTTATAAAATTCAATAAAACACCCATAATTTTATCAAAACACTTAAAATGTATAGGAATCATCAAAAGCATAGTATTGAACAACCCCTATAATTTTCAGACCATTTGGTGAATGACAAACATGTTTTCCCCTCAAAAGAAATGTCTTGTGGGGTCAAATTGACCCCAGTACAATAGGAGGGTTAAGAAACCACTCCAAATGTTCAGTGTCTCTCGTTTTACTATTTATATAGGCATATGTTTGAGTAGAATGAACATTTTGGTTTTATACTATAAACTACTGACAACATGTCTACCAAATTCTAATATGTGTTGTCATTAAGAGCATTTTCCATCAAGTAATGTGGAGATGAAGATTGAAGAAAAATCCAGACTGGTCTCTGTCGCTGTATATAAAACAGACATAAACTCCAAAAAAGAGGTTTGTTTTCGTAGTAATATTAAATCCTGAGTCAACACTATCTGTCATTGTTTCTTTAGAGCAGTTTTCCCAAGGACCCGATACAGTGTACGGCCGGGGAATGGTTTGTTTTGCTTCCAGAGTTTAGATGAATTCCTGGACAAGCGGCGAGCCCCCCTCCCCACTATGAGGTCAGCAAAACCTGGACGTACAGCACAGACAGACAGACACACACACAGACACACAGACACACAGACAGACAGACAGACAGACAGACGGACAGACAGACACACAGTGAGGTCAGCACGCAAAGTAATCAATGAAACACTAGAATACTACAGCAAGTCAGTCAGTGGCAGAGAGCACACACACAGGAGCACACATAGACATATACATGAGACACGAACACACAAACACAGAGAGACATAGACACAGACAGAGAGACATATACACACAAATAGGAGCAGACACAACACAGAGAGAGAGAGAGAGAGAGAGAGAGAGAGAGAGAGAGAGAGACACACAAACACATATACACTGAGAGACACACACACACACAGAGACAGGAGCACAGAATCTCACAAACACAGTTACACACAGACACAGACACACACACACACTGATCCACACATTGATTAACATGCATACATACACACACACACACACACACACACACACACACACACACACACACACACACACACTGCATAATCAGGAATGTGCTTGTTGTTGGTGAACTTCTCTGAGATACATTCTGTACGTTTCCAAAGAGGGGTCGAATCTCACGGTCATGAGCGGATCCTAATACAACGCACAACAGTGTGTGTGTGTGTGTGTGTGTGTGTGTGTGTGTGTGTGTGTGTGTGTGTGTGTGTGTGTGTGTGTGTGTGTGTGTGTGTGTGTGTGTTTGTGTGTGTGTGTGTGTGTGTGAGTGAGCGAGTGAGTTGAAGCTGAAACTAAATATTTCACACCGGCCCAACCTCCCTGCTGTCCAAAACACATCACACATGACGGGACGTTAAAAGTGATGGAAAGCTTCAGTTTAAAGGTGTGTGTGTGTGTGTGTGTGTGTGTGTGTGTGTGTGTGTGTGTGTGTGTGTGTGTGTGTGTGTGTGTGTGTGTGTGTGTGTGTGTGTGTGTGTGTGTGTGTGTGTGTGTGTAGAGAGGTTTTTCAGCTTGAGCTTTACGACACACCGAGGAAGAACTTGAAACCAGCTGAGTTGGTCATTGAAACCTCGTCTTTGTGTTTGTTTTTAACAGAAACATTAGAAAGGGTGGACGGAAAGAGGGGCCAACCAGTAACCATGAGGTCTCTGGTTCCTCCTCCCAGTAACCATGAGGTCTCTGGTTCCTCCTCCCAGTAACCATGAGGTCTCTTGTTCCTCCTCCCAGTAACCATGAGGTCTCTGGTTCCTCCTCCCATTAACCATGAGGTCTCTGGTTCCTCCTCCCAGTAACCATGTGGTCTCTTGTTCCTCCTCCCAGTAACCATGAGGTCTCTGGTTCCTCCTCCCAGTAACCATGAGGTCTCTTGTTCCTCCTCCCAGTAACCATGAGGTCTCTGGTTCCTCCTCCCAGTAACCATGAGGTCTCTGGTTCCTCCTCCCAGTAACCATGAGGTCGCTGGTTCCTCCCAGTAACCATGAGGTCTCTGGTTCTTCCTCCCAGTAACCATGAGGTCTCTGGTTCCTCCTCCCAGTAACCATGAGGTCTCTGGTTCCTCCTCCCAGTAACCATGAGGTCTCTGGTTCCTCCTCCCAGTAACCATGAGGCCTCTGGTTCCTCCTCCCAGTAACCATGAGGTCTCTGGTTCCTCCTCCCAGTAACCATGAGGTCTCTGGTTCCTCCTCCCAGTAACCATGAGGCCTCTGGTTCCTCCTCCCAGTAACCATGAGGTCTCTGGTTCCTCCTCCCAGTAACCATGAGGTCTCTGGTTCTTCCTCCCAGTTACCATGAGGTCGCTGGTTCCTCCCAGTAACCATGAGGTATCTGGTTCTTCCTCCCAGTAACCATGAGGTCTCTGGTTCCTCCTCCCAGTAACCATGAGGTCTCTGGTTCCTCCTCCCAGTAACCATGAGGTCTCTGGTTCCTCCTCCCAGTAACCATGAGGTCTCTGGTTCCTCCTCCCAGTAACCATGAGGTCTCTGGTTCCTCCTCCCAGTAACCATGAGGTCTCTGGTTCCTGGCAGTAACCATGAGGTCTCTGGTTCCTCCTCCC
>NC_137213.1:28716552-28719052 GCF_949987685.1 Ammodytes marinus | reverse complement strand
ACACACACACACACACACACACACACACACACACACACACACACGGGGTCAGAGAGGAAAACGCTACAGCACGGCTCAGCTTTTACCAGAACAAATGGCCGTAAAGAAAAGGGACACGGATATCATTGTGACAGATAGTATTATGACTTCAATGATCTACGTATGAATGTATTCCCCAAAATCTGGATACTGGGCCATTATACCTTGTCCAAGAAAACGTTTAAATGTTTCTGAAACAGTCTCATTTTCCCTCTGATGCTCATAAATGACATGTAACAAGAAAATGAGACAACAAGCGAAAACAACGCTTTATCTACAGCTCCGGAAAAAATGAAGAGACCAGTCTGGATTGTTCTTAAATCTTCATCTCTACATTAGTTATTGAAAAATGCTCTTAATGACAACATTTTTTATTGGAATTTGGTAGAAATGTTGTCAGTAGTTTATATTATAAAACCAAAATGTTCATTCTACTCAAACATATGCCTATAAATAGTAAAACGAGAGACACTGAACATTTGGAGTGGTCTCTTAATTTTTTCCAGAGCTCTATTTCTGAAAACGGTCTAATTATTTCCTATGATGATCACTAATTACATGTAACAGACCTCATGCCATCTTCCATTACATTTAAACAGCTCTGGTTGGAATGGGGTCGAGCTAGCTGAACCAGTATGACTGCATGGGCACTCTGTGTATTCGACTACTCCTAATGAGTTGCATATGGACAACAACATTGCAGACAACAATTGCTTGCAACTAATTGGTGTTGTTAGCATTTTTTAAGACTAATGACAGTTCCTTCTCCACTCTATCTGACCTAATTGTAGGTGATAACCATTGTGTGGGACCTAATTCTCACAAACAATTAACAGATGGATGCGGACAAATAAGGCAAGGCTTGATTCAGAGCTCTATATACAGTCCCCTCCATAAGTATCGGAACAGTGAGGCCAATTCCTTTATTTTTGCTGTAGACTGGAAACATTTGGGTTTGACACCAAAAGATGAATATGAGACAATAGATCAACATTTCAGCTTTCATTTCCAGGTATTCACATCTGGATCTGATACACAACTGAGAAGATAGCATTATTTGTAAAGGAACGCCACATTCTTAGGAGAGCAAAAGCATTGGAACAGATAGACTTTAAATTAAATAAAGTGAATAAGACTTAATTTTCTGTTGCAAATCCTTCGCTTGCAATAACTGCATCAAGCCTGTGACCCATTGACATCACCAAACTTTTGCATTCTTCTTTTGGGATGCTTTTCCAGGCTTTCATAATTTTAACTGTCTTTCAGAGTACTAAGTATGCACAGTGCTTCAAATGTAACTCGGGCAGCAAAGTGTGCACCAACTTCTGCAGCTTAGCCTTCAATCCTAACACCATTCATAGTAGATACTGTTTGTTTGTCCACTCACTTCTAAATATGCCACCGTACTAACTAACATTTATTCACCACATATGCGGTCTCTCACCATATTAATATTTGTACTCGTACGTACACACACACACACACACACACACACACACACACACACACACACACACACACACACACACACACGTACACACACACACACCCACACACACACTAGCATTAAATTACAAACCCATCAGGGCCCACTGAAGCCTGGCACCAACGCAAACAAATATTTAGAATCGCAATATACTATTACTGGGAAAATATGTCGGTTTTTGAACGAGACGGCCCGTGCCAAACTCAATGAAGGATTTCATTATGACAGCTGCACTGGACCACTGATAGAATCTGGCTCACACACCAGAAACAAAGTAGTTAATTTACCACAATGGTTATTACATAGATAGTAAATAATATGGATGTAGCATCCGGGCTGACCTCATTTATTCACACGGCATCCAATAATCCTGGTTTGTGCCCGTCGCCATTTTGTGAGGGGGGAGGGAGATAGCTGACGTATACCTCCGAGGCAAAGTGAGGGACAACGGACGGAGAGCTGTCACTCAAGAGATCGCGCCAATGCATTTTAACTTCCAAAAGAATAAAAACTAGCGTGGGCCAAAAAAAATCACCCCCCTCAGTGTTGTCATGGAGATATGACCTAAACATACAGACTAAAATGGTTTTGTGGCCCAGGCTGTAAATAGGTTTAATAAGACTTTGAAAACAGCACGTTTAACATTGGAGTCAATGAGAAATGGCTGTCTTCTGCTTCCACCCCCCCAGTGGCACTTCCTGGTTACTACAGTTGTGGTCACTTCCTTATTGGATGCTGGTAAAAATCACTGAGGTTGGGGCTTGGTTTATTAATGTCCTCAACAAACCTTTGAGAAATAAGGAACAGGGATCGCATTTTGTTTTAAATTTCTTTATAACTCTTTTGCTGTGAGAAACGATCATCAGCTGTTGCCATGTGAATTATAACTTCTGTCTTTTCAAAATCTTGCGTAAACAAACACACAGCCTAGGCTCTGTAAAACTGTTATGCAAACAAAGGGTATGTAAAGGAAAT
>NC_137213.1:28684052-28699052 GCF_949987685.1 Ammodytes marinus | reverse complement strand
GGGCACGTACTGACACTACACTGTCGACTAAGCCCCTACTCATCCCCTTTGATGGCTCAGTTGGTAGAGCGGAGGACTGTAGACAATACCTTTACTTCTATAGGCGTTTTGTGTTGATAGCCATACAAAAGCTCTGGCAGCTGCATGACTATTGTGACATCACAGCATCTGTTGGCACCCTTTCTAACGTTCTGTCATTACACTGACCACTCCCTTGACCCCTTCGATAGCTCAGTTGGTAGAGCGGAGGACTGTAGAAGAGAAGTACTGATATCCTTAGGTCGCTGGTTCAAATCCGGCTCGAAGGAAGGTGTTTTCTGTGGTCCGCCAGGCTTTCTAGTAGTAGTTAAATGCTCTACAGTTGGGCATTTTAGGGAACCATAACCCTACATCTCTGTTGCCATGTGACCAGTTAGCCGTTAGAAGGCTTTGGTTGGAGGAGCTTCATAACTGTTATGAGTTCACAGCAGCATGGTTCCCTTCCTAACATTTGACAGTAGAAATGCAAATTATTGTGCTGGTCTTTTCCAAACCAATTTGTACCACGTTTTAGCAAGTGCTGAATGGATTCTGGTCCCCACATCAGTCTCGTGTCCCCTTCGATAGCTCAGTTGGTAGAGCGGAGGACTGTAGAAGAGAGGTACTGATATCCTTAGGTCGCTGGTTCAAATCCGGCTCGAAGGAGGTTGTTTTCTGTGGTGTGCGGGACTACGCTGACCATATACTGCACACTCACACTAGGACAACCACACAACGACTCTGGCATCAGCACCTACTATTACTATTCTGACATCACAGCAGCACGTTACGCTTATCTTGGTACCCTTCCTTGCTTTCACAGAGGAAATGCACTTTTTTAAGGCGCCGTACTTTGCAAAGGAGGATTTAGGAAAGCACCCCCACAATACACTGTCCACTAACTCCCCGCCATACATGTGCTCGTCCCCTTCGATAGCTCAGTTGGTAGAGCGGAGGACTGTAGAGGGAGTTACTGATATCCTTAGGTCGCTGGTTCAAATCTGGCTCGAAGGAGGTGGTTTACCCAAGCTTTGCAGCACAGTTTCAACTTGTGGTATCATCCTTGACACCACTGAGTGGTATGGATTCGGTTGCTTAGGGAAAGCTTGCATTTCCATTGCCGACAGTACTTCTCGCTGACAGAGCTGCGAGAAGTTCTTTCTGGTCTGGACATTTCAGACTTCTCAAGAACTCAAGTTCCGAACTCCTCACCATGTCACGCACTGTTACCATAGTAGCGCCAGTTGATTTTCCTCATCAACTTCAGACTGACCAATCACACAATAGTTCTCTGACTAGCTGGGAGAAGAAAGTTCAGCCCGGGCGATGTCTCGAGAACAAGCTGCGAGAACAGCTGAACAAGAGCTGCGAGAAGAAAAGCTCTGTCACAGAGAACTTTGTTTTTTCTTCTTGCGGAGTAGGCAACAGGCATTACTCGGTGGGTCAGGTTGCAGGATGGCCGCTCAACACAGTAGCTACATCATCAACGGACTGCAGTGTGTAGCTCTCCTTTTGGGACCTTTTGGTACCCCCGAAAACAAAGCTCTAGGCAACTGCTGACAGTTGAGAGTCGAATAGGCCCACCCATCCCCTTCGATAGCTCAGTTGGTAGAGCGGAGGACTGTAGAAGAGAGTCACTGGTATCCTTAGGTCGCTGGTTCAAATCCGGCTCGAAGGAGGTTGTTTTCTGTGGTGTGCCAGGCTTTGCTGCACAGTTACAACACATGTAAATGTGGTATCAGGCTTGACTCCACTGAGAAGTATGGATTCTGTTAGGGAAAGCCAACCCTTGACCTGGCTTGACAGTAGTCCTACTCAGTAGGTGTGGTGGCAGGATGGCCATTCAACACACTAGCTACATCATTGTGGCTTATGATTACGAGCCTTCCATTGTTTCGTTAGGGAATTGTAATGCAAATAAAACCAAAAGCTAGTCAAACTAAACCATTACAGCCATCTAGGGCTTCAGCTGTGAGCCCCACCCATCCCCTTTGATGGCTCAAAGAGCGGAGGACTGTAGACAATACCTTTACTCTGAAGGCGTTTTGTCCTGATAGCCATATAATGAGGCTTCAGGCTTTAGTGCTGAAACTACACTGTCCACTGACTGGTCTCTCATCCCCTTCGATAGCTCAGTTGGTAGAGCGGAGGACTGTAGAAGAGAGTTACTGATATCCTTAGGTCGCTGGTTCAAATCCGGCTCGAAGGAGGTTGTTTTCTGTAGTCCGCCACACTATGCTGGGTAAAAACAAGCATTCACATGTTGTATCAGGCTTGTTTCCACTGAGTAGTATTGTCCAGTTAGGTAGAGAGTCCTTTATCTGCATTCCACTGACCACTGTCCCCTTACTCTGGCATTGTGTCCAGATAACCAGACAAAGGCTCTGGCCGCAGCACCTACATAGCTTTGACAGTGGAAACACACTTTTGTCTGCGTCGTCTATTGTAAAGGAGGCTTTAGGCAAGCACCCCCACAATACACTGTCCACTAAGGCCCCCGCTATATGTCCATGCTCGTCCCCTTCGATAGCTCAGTTGGTAGAGCGGAGGACTGTAGAAGAGAGTTACTGACATCCTTAGGTCGCTGGTTCAACTCCTGCTCGAAGGAGGTTGTTTTCCGTAGTCTGCCCAGGCTTTGCTGCACAGTCACACTAGGCATTCGTACCATGATTTACACTTCAAGTCTAGACCATTTGACCAGTGCTCTGTACCTCGCTGAGGAGGTGCATTTCAAATACCACTGCACGCAATTGGATAGCACTACAACCAATCAGTGCAATGAACAAGGTGACGTATTACAGTTTTTTCCGATTGCTAAAGCACAGTGGGCACAACTGAAACCACATGAGCAAAACTCTTAACACAGTGTTCATCACTAAAACCCATCAGTGCAATTCAGTTAATTTCGCCTCCAAAAATCACTCACAGCAACAACACTCTTCATACATGTCTCAAAACAAGCTCACCGGTGCAAAACACTGGCAACATGTTACAATGAAAAACACACATTGACACACACAACACACAGACCTAGAAAACACTAACAACAAGCAGCAAAACATAAAAGATGAACTTTTGATATTTAAAATCTTTGAAGTATAAATGATCTGAGTAATTTCAAATAAAACACTTTCATTAGAACATACTGTAAGAGTAACATATTTTCATTTGACCGTACCATATTGTTTAGGTAAAACAAGAGTAAATGAAAACAGAGCAATTTGATTCAGTATCTCATGGCCTGAGTGAGTCCAACTTGACTTGCTACACAGTAGCTCCATAACTAGGACATTTGGACTGGACAACAGGCAATATTTTTCCACTTGCTAGTCAGAGGATGGCATTGCATGTAATGTGGATAAGGCAATGTGCTTTTTGAAGCTTTTATATTTTTATTTGTATGTGTCTAGAACTTTACAGTGGGCTAGTATATCAATATTTCAAAAAGTCTGTATGATATTTTTAAATTCAAAAATCTTACAAAGTTCTAAAAACATCTGTGTTTTGTATAAAGCACATCCACGTGCTGTTGCTGCTTTGAAAGAGTAATTCAAATGGTGCATGTGAGTATCATCTTGATGCTAAAAACTGTTTTGAAAAAGGATTGTTAGGTTTGGTTTCAAGAGTTTCCTTTTTCCAGGGGCTGTAATACATACAAAAAAAATGAAATAGAGTATAATCTCTCATACAGGTGGGTGAGAACTGTTAGGTTCCTCCCTATCTTCAGCATTGAGCCTCAACTTTTACAGTGATAAACATCGTATTGTATGTGTATTTTCTTTTTCTCTGGAGGTATGCAGCAAACCAGTCTGATATTCAGTGGAAAGCCACATTATCCCTGACAACTACAAAAACAGGAGAGTTTCTTGCCCTTCAATTTCTTGGCGGAACAATTACGTAAAAAAAATATTTGTAATATTTTATTTTCAAGTTTCGTGCTTTTAGCTGAAATTCAATAAGAAATGTATTTTACATAGTAGTCATATTATTGGTAATATTCTTCCACAACTTCAATAAGGTAAATGTAGAATCCAATATTTTGTTTTGAATGAGTTCCTAAGAGTTTTGAGCACAGTGTCTTAGCAATTGAACATTTTGCCAGAAATACACAGTGTTTTGCAGGTTGTTGTCTATGAATGGTAGAAGAGCTCTTGAGTTTTGGTCAATGAGGTTTCTGAATGCATTTTGCGTGAAATGAATGAAAAATGAAACACAGTTTAGAACCCATGGACTTCTGTAGTGCACACTGTGTTAAGTGTTTTGCACATGTGGTTTTAGTTGTGCCCACTGTGCTTTAGCAATCGGAAAAAACTGTAAGCCCGTTCGTTAAGAGAACAGCTGGATTAACTGTTAAATTAAACTTTTGGTCGGTCGGCAAAACAGAACGTACCTCTTTCCTGCTAACGAAAGATTTCAGTGCCGTCTTCCAAATCGATAAAAGGTTGAGGCCGAAAGCCGTCTCAAACTCAAACAACGTATCAGCAGCCATCTCTGTTTACTATCACAACTTTGACGGCGCATGCACAGCATTGTCGTCTTCTGGTTAGAGAGTTGGCAGTACAATAAGCCCTGCCTCGTCCCCTTCGATAGCTCAGTTGGTAGAGCGGAGGACTGTAGAGGAGAGTTACTGATATCCTTAGGTCGCTGGTTCAAATCCGGCTCGAAGGAGGTTGTTTTCTGTGGACTGCCCAGGCTATGCAGCGCAGTTACAACATGCATTTAAATGTGGTGTCAGGACTGAGTAGTACGGATTTGGTTTGTAAGGGAAAGCTATCCCTAGATCTGGCTTGCATTTCCACTTCAGATAGTACTCTTACTCAGTAGGTTCGGGGGCAGGATCCCTCATGGGACCTTTTGGGACCTGGCCATGTACCCCAACGAAAGAGTGACCAAAAGAGGAATGGCACGGTTCACTTATGTTGGTACCCTTCCTAACTTTTGACAGTGAAAACGCAAATAATTACGTGCCGTAATGTAACAGACTTGTAGCAGTGGCAACAAATATGTAGGCAACTGCTGACAGTTAACAGTCCAAAAAGCCCCATCTCATCCCCTTCGATAGCTCAGTTGGTAGAGTGGAGGACTGTAGAAGAGAGTTACTGACATCCTTAGGTCGCTGGTTCAAATCCGGCTCGAAGGAGGTTCTTTTCTGTGGTCTGCCCAGCTAAACCATCACAGCCATCGAGGGCTTCAGCTGTGGATCTGTATCAATCAATATGAAATCAGTATTCAGACACTGCAGCAGATGGGGTTATGGAGAGCATGATTGAGGTACTACACCACAGCTGTGTTACTCCCTTGGGGGCTCGTCTGAGTTGTTGGCCCTGGTATGGTCCAATCAGAAGTGAGCCTAACGTTTTACAGTGAACAGGAAAACAATTGCGTGCCGTTCTGAACCAAACAGACTTGTAACACACAGTGGAAACAATTCTGTAGGCGACTGCTGACAGTCGACAGTCCAATAACCCACAACTCATCCCCTTCGATAGCTCAGTTGGTAGAGCGGAGGACTGTAGAAGAGAGTTACTGACATCCTTAGGTCGCTGGTTCAAATCCGGCTCGAAGGAGGTTGTTTTCTGTGGTGTGCCAGACTATGCTGGATTCTAACCAAGCCCCAACCACAGCTCGTTCTACCAGCATCCAATGAGAAAGTTACAAACATTGTAGTTCATTGAGTGGCCACGAAGGGCAGGTTTCAAAACAGAGCAATTTCTCATTGACTCCCATGTTAAATATGCCGGGTAAATTTTTTTCAGCAGGCTAGTTTTTATTCTTTTCGAGGTTAAAATGTATGAATAATTAGGGACACAGCCTTTTTTGGTAAGAGGAAATGAGTGCAAATCTCACAAGTTGCCGACGCGCATAGGCCATGACGATTGGATGCAGTTGGAATAACTGAGGTCAGCCTGGATGCTACATTCATTTTATATACTATCTATTGGAACTAAAAAGCGTTTAAACGCGGTATCAGGCTAGTTTCTACTGAGCAGTATGGTTCAGTTAGTTAGGGATCCCCTGATCTGCATTCCACTGCCAATAGTCCCCTTACTCTGTAGGCATTGTGTCCGGATAATCACACAAAGGCTCTGGCCGCATACAGTGGAAACGCAAATTATTTTGCGGTGTACATTGTAAAGGAGGCTTTAGGCAAGCACCCCCACAACACACAGTCCACTAAGCCCTCAATACGGTCGTGCTTGTCCCCTTCGATAGCTCAGTTGGTAGAGCGGAGGACTGTAGAAGAGAGTTACTGATATCCTTAGGTCGCTGGTTCAAATCCGGCTCGAAGGAGGTTGTTTTCTGTGGTGTACCAGGCTATGCAACATAATTACGGCACACTCACCAGTTCCTTGGACCAGTGCTCTGTACCTCCCTGTTACAGAACCCTAGATCTGGCTTACATTTCCACTCCTGTTCTGCCCCTTGACCCTTATTCTAGTGCTGTGGCCGGATAGCCATACACAGCAGCAGAATGTGTACTTATTTTGGCACCATTATCAAATAATTGAATGCCGTTCTGTAGCAAACCGAATTGTGTAAACAATGCTTTAGGCTGGTTCTGAGAAAACAGTGTCCATGACCTCTTGTCCCCTTCGATAGCTCAGTTGGTAGAGCGGAGGACTGTAGAAGAGAGTTACTGATATCCTTAGGTCGCTGGTTCAAATCCGGCTCGAAGGAAGTTGTTTTCTGTGGTGTGCCCAGGCTTTGCAATATGCATTTAAACCCTCTATTACACTTTATTTCCACTGAGAAGTACGGTTTGGTTTGTTATGGAATTGTAACACTAACAAATCTAGTAAAGCTGAACCATCACAGCCATCGAGGTTTCAGCTGTGGATCTGTATCAATCAATATGAAATCAGTATTCAGAAACCACAGCAGATGGGCTTATGGAGAGCACGAGTGAGGTACTACACCACAGCCATGTTACTCCCTTGGGGGCTCGTCTGAGTTGTTGGGCCCTGGTATTGTCCAATCAAACGGTGAGTATCAGTTTGTAGATGGATATGTGTGTGTGTGTGTGTGTGTGTGTGTGTGTGTGTGTGTGTGTGTGTGTGTGTGTGTGTGTGTGTGTGTGTGTGTGTGTGCATGCGTGCGTGCGTGTGTGTGTGCGTGTGCAGGCCCAGGCTGGAGCGGGGGTGTAGTGTGTATGTTTTTGTGTGTGTGTGTGTGTGTGCGTGTGTGTGTGTGTGTGTGTGTGTGTGTGTGTGTGTGTGGGTGTGTGTGTGTGTGTGTGTGTGTGCATAGCGCCTGTGGCCATGCTGACCGGCAGGCAGACAGGAGTCAATATTGCTTCAGGCCAAAGCATCTGGGCAGACCGCTCGCTCGCTCGCTCGCTAGTCAAGAATATATTTTGATTTACATGTTTGGGATTAAGCTGATGGTCATTTTCCAGAGTAGAGACCTCCTAATGAGTGACACACAATTTATATATCCCAAGATCATACACTAGAAAGGCAGAAAAATTTGTTCCAAGTACGCAGTCCAAGACGTAAATTATAACCAATGACAGACATTTTTTTTTAAGAATCAGAAAATGCTTTATTGATCCCCGGGGGAAAATTTGGTTTGCTACAGTTGCTTCAGATTTAGAATAGAGACAGAGACGTAGAGAGAAGCAAGTGTAATGGATATGTGCTTAAGGCCACAGGGTTTAACCGACAATATGAAACTAACAAGTTAATAAGAAGAATAAGAAGTAAACTAGAACTGCAAGCAGTTGTGAACGGGGGCCAAGCCTCCCACGCGACTCGGGAACGGGCGTCGTCGTCCGCGGCGCCGGCCCCTCGCTTCACGGAATCCGGGGATGTAAAGTTTTTGAATGTGGGATGTTCGGTGTGGGAGTTATAGCCCCAAACGCGTTTTATTTGCTTTTTGTGGTTTTGGCGCCCCCTATGGATGACATTCGCAAAACTACGTTAGATAGAAAGATGCAGCTCAATGTACCAAACAAGTGGATGTCAAGTTTTTGAATGTGCGATGTTCGGTTGGGGAGTTATAGCAAAAGCAAACTGTCAACCTCTCCATTGTAAAGACACTTTTTGATTTTTCCCACCAAAACATATCGAAACAGGAAGTAAAAGTGAAAAACTAATTTGTTTAATAAGTCTGGCATACATAGGAATTTCTTGGCCATATTTTTTTAATAGACTCAGGTATGCCCCATGATAGTGTCCCTTGAGTTTCAAGAAAATCCCTTTATTTTATTTTTTTAAGAGATTTGCGCGAATGTTTGAAGCGCTACCGTTTCGTCTTCCGACGGTCGTAGAAAAATTATTTATCTTACTTTTGCTCGTGGGAGTCGGTAGAGCATAATGCTTTTGGTTTCGTCCAAATCGGGCGAAAACTGTAGGAGGAGTATGTTTTGGTGACTGACACAGTTTTTGCGATGTAGCAAAAAATCTATCCTATCGCAAATGGGCGTGGCCTATCTCAAAAGATGCAGCTGACTTGTGGGCATCTGTGGATATAAAGTTTTTGACTGTCGGACTTTCGGTGCGGAAGTTATAGCCCAAAACGCGTTTTCCTTTGTTGTAGCGCCACCTAGTGGCCGGGATGTCTGAATTTTTTTGTATGCTGAGAGACCGGGGCTCTGAACTAGTGATGCAAGTGGCATGTCCCAACCCTTTACGGTTTGGGCTGCAGCACCACTTTTACGTAAGGAATAGGAATAATAATAATAATAATCCCTACAAGAACAATAGGGTTCCCTGCCCCGCAGGGCTTGGGAACCGCGTTGCTCTGCAAAACGCGGTCCCAGCCCTACTCGGGCTTGGCCCCCTAATAAGTAAGTAAGGATGAACATTATATGGAATGTCTCACGTCCAATCAAATTACTCGGTCAGAACCAACTGCTGTATGAATTACAATATGTTCACAATGTAAGTACTGGAGTGGATAACTAGAGTGAGATTGTACCACAATAAAAAAACAAGAGCTGAGGTAGAAAGACGTGCACGGTGTTAAACTGGGGAATAATTGATCCGCTACCTGTCTGTACTGTGTGTGCGCTAAAAACAACAACCCAGTTTTAATGCTCAGCCTAGGCTCTATAAACAGGCATATTGCTAGCTAATGTGGGCCCCCTTTCATTTACATACGTACCCTTTGTTTACATGCTAGTTTACAGAGCCTTTGTAAGTATGTAAGTATGAACATTTCATTACAGTATGCACACAATGTAAAAGTACTGGACATAACTAGAGGTGAGCTGAGGTAGAGAGACTCGCATGGTGTTATCATTAATTTTGACTGACTGTATTTGGCTTCACTCACTTGACGAACTCAACTGGGGAATAATTGTCCTGCCTTGGTATGCAGAGCTGTTGACAGGGCTGGCAGTGTGTTGTGATAATGTTATTCAAAGGTGTAGTCAGTGATTCAATAATTTTTCTCAAAACCAGTGAATATCTCCTCATGATCTGCTAACTGTCCATACTGTGTGTGTGTGTGTGTGTGTGTGTGTGTGTGTGTGTGTGTGTGTGTGTGTGTGTGTGTGTGTGTGTGTGTGTGTGTGTGTGTGTTAAAAAAACAACCCAGTATGAATGCACAGCCTAGGCATGTTGCTAGCTACAGTGGGCCCCTTTTATTTACATACATGCCAGTTTACAGAGCAAAACCCGGCTGTGTATTAACAGTGAGGAGATATTCACAGATTTTGACAAAAAACTGATTTTGACGCCAGTGTCATGTTCCTGAAGTACTATCACCTAACATCAACAGAGAAACCAAATGGCTACTAGATAAATTCAATTTGTTATGTTTAAGAAACGTTCAATAATAGAAGAGTAGCTACCTCCTCCCCTCTTTTATTTGATTTAATTTTATTTCTTTATGTTTTTTTGTTTTTCATATTGATTGTTTATTTTTGTTTCTTGTAGCGTGTATTTCGTCTATGTAATTTTTAACATTCTGTATTGTTTTTTCTGCTGATTTGTTGATGCAGGATTGTTTGTGTTTGGGTGTGGGGGTGGGATATGGGCGGGGGTGTGTTCGGGGGAAGAAAAAAGGGGAAAAAACTTAATCATTGTGAATGAATGAATGAATGAAAACCTTTATTTAAACAAACTCGAAAGGCATTGAGGTTCCCCTCATTTACAACGCCGACGAGCGCACAACAAACACAACAACAACAATAACAACAGAGTGACATAGAATAAAACAGAGAAACACAAAATCCTAGCAAGATAAAAAAGATCAAAATAAATAAAGGATTACAATAAAAGAGCTTAAAAAATGAATTCAGTTAAAACAAATGCAGTGGTGATGGTGAAAATCAGAAATCATAGATTTAAAAGAAGAAAAAGTGGGGAGAATGGTCATATTGAAGTTGCTCTGAAGGGCATTCCAAGAGGTGGGGGCACTATAGCTAAAAGCAGTTGTTCCCAGCTTTGAATGAGCATTGTACTGTAAATGCTTCGCAAATCTTTTGTTGAATAAGAAAACCTTTGAAAGAAACGTTCAATATATGTCAACACCGTCAGACAGGAAATCTGACGGAGTTGACATGTGACGGTGGTGATAGGCCAATGACGGTTAAAAAAAAACTAAAGCTGGGAGGTTGTGTCAAACCTTAGCTCAGTAGCTTAGTATATGTCGGATACATACGTGTACTTTAACTTGCCGAAACATAGGGTTTGTATTGTTTCAACATTACACCCTGTTTTGTCCCACTTCTCAAGAATCACTGGTATACTGGTTGGCTGCATTTTCAACACGTCTCAAGAAATAACTAACTGAAGCAAATTGAGATGGATGATGCCTTAAAAAGTAAACAATCCAATCTGGGTCTGTCAAAAGCTAAACAGATGACGTTGTTATAGCCCAACAGTGTATTTAAGGGGGTCAGACTTGTAGAAATAATGGCTGGTCTTACACACACCCTGGTACGTTTGCAGTGGTGGAATGATAATGACGGTGAGTGTATGTGTGTGTGTGTTTGTGTGTGTCTGTGTGTGTGTGCGTGTGTGTTTGTGTGTGTGTGTGTGTGTGTGTGTGTGTGTGTGTGTGTGTGTGTGTGTGTGTGTGTGTGTGTGTGTGTGTGCATGTGTGTTTTGTGTGTGTGTGTGAATCGCAGGTCTATGCGTTAAAGTGGAGTGTGGAGGAAGTCAAGAGAAGACCACCCAGTTATTCTCCCTCTCAAACACTTAGCAGTGTAATTATGTGGGAGTGACATGTGAAAAACGCTCTCTCTACAAATATGGATTAAGTCGCAGACAGGGTTAGTCGCTTGTGTCTGTCTGCTAGTCAGCGGGAATTTTTCTAAACACAAAGTCTTATTTTACTTAAATTACTTTTAAAAATTCTGTCGACTCTCCCTGAGATTTCTTTAAAAAAAAATGTAATCCCGGTAAAGGGTTTTTACTGGGAGTTTTTTCTCAGCCGAGCTAAGGGTGTAAGGGCAGGGTGTCATATTGTATCATATTGTGTCATATTGTATGAAATGTAAAGCCCACTGAGACAAATGTATTTGTGATTTTGGGCTGTACAAATAAAACTGATTTGATTTGATTTGATTACCACCTGAAGTTATGTAAGAAAATAGAGTTTGTATGAGTGTGTATTCTGCATATTTCCGATCTATTGGTAATTACAAATTTGTTTAGGTCTGACACTAATAGAACTGACAACAGTTTCAAAATTAGTTGTAACTAAATTCCCTAGTACCGGATGGCATTTGTTGAGTTGTTAAGTCTCAGTATTTCCACGACATCCCACTATATCCCATCCTTTCTCTCATTTGTTTACGTACCTGATAAAAAAGTGTTCTCTAGAATCACTGGCTATTAAAGGAGTCAGTGATTCTGGAGAACGCTTGTTGTCAAAATCACTTTGTCAAAATCAGTGAATGTCTCCTCATTATCCGCTACCTGTCTGTACTGTGTGCACACTGTACACTACCTGTCTGTACTGTGTGCACGCTGTAATAAATACATCTAGCGCTGTAAATAAAACTAGGCGGTGTATCAACACTGTTTTTTATAAGAGCACACACAGTACCTATAGGTAGCAGATATTCACTGTTTTTGACAAAAAAATAGATTTTGACAACAAACATTGTCCAGAATCACTGATTGATTCAATGGTTAACTGAGAATGTGTTCAAGGTAATGTTATTATAGCACGACACAGTCTGACCTTATACACACTTTACAGTCTTCCCAAACCACGTCATAATAATTCAACACTTTTCTCACCACTGTTGCTCATTCACACTTTAGTAAAAGCTTCATTTCCTGGGGGCGCCCTTAGCTCAGTTGGTAGGGCGTCCCCCCCCCCCCCCCCCCATGTGCCTCGGCCAGCAGCGGACCCGGGTTCGATTCCAGCCCGCGGTCGTTCTCTGCATGTCACTCCCCTCTCTGCCCCATTTCAACTCTGTCTCTACACTATCAATAAAGCATAAAAAATGCCAGAAAAAAAAAAAAAAAGTTTACCTACTCTTTTTGTATTACCTCTAAATCCCTACAGGTGCACTCGGTTTCACTCCAACATATTATATAAATAAAATTCCGCTTGTCAATATTCAAAAAACACATGCCGTTTCTACATATGATGTGAAGTCCAAGGTATTCCGATTTGTCTAATAACTTTTGCTACTATCCACCAGTTACATTTTTAAGACTTTACTTTATGTGTAAAAGGATATCGGATATCGATGCGATGTCATATATTTTTCAAATGAAACCTTTTTTTTTTTGGAAAAAGCTTGGGACTCTAGCTGTGCGGGTTCACCTCTGTGCTGGCGACGTGTCATCTATCCCTCACACACACACACACACACACACACACACACACACACACACACACACACACACACACACACACACACACACACACACACACACACACACACACACACACATACACACACACACATGAAACCGAATAGCTGTGTTTAGTTGATCGGATAAACAGCTGTGTCTTCAGCAGTAGAACTCCCACAGCCCTCAATGTCCCGCACACACACACACACACACACACTCACACACACACACACACACACACACACACACACATACACACACACACACTCACACACACACACACACACACCACAACCCACTGTCAATGTCCCCGCCGGTGTTTTTCAGATTAGGGACGAAAAAAAATACAATTGAAAAACAAACGAGCGTTTAGAAGAATATAAACAATGCCGCGGCGGTAGCATTCCTCTAGCATTCGAGCTAATATTCTTGGAGGGTTCTTGTGCCTTAATGTAATTACGATTTGCAACAACAACAGTTTCCCATGCACTTTCCCCTTAAACTCCTAATGGATCACATTTTAGTTTCACACACACACACACACACACACACACACACAGAGATAGAGACACACACACACACACACGCACACACACACACAGAAAAGGGAGTTGGTGAAGCAGGGATGGACTCTTTTTTAATACCCCAAAAGTCACCCTACACACACACACACACACACACACACACACACACACACACACACACACACACACACACACACAGTCTGTCCTCCTTGCCTGCCTGTATACTGTGGGAGTCGCTGCTAAATGCATTTCACAGAATTCCAGCGCTCAGGTCTTTTTTGACATGGAACGAAATTTCCAGAGACATTTTTTTTTTTTCTTTCACCTCGGAGGGATTGGACTATAAACCCAGACGGCTTTAATGCTAAAACAAGAACACTCTCCCTCTCTCTCTCTCTCTCTCTCTCTCCCTCTCCCTCCCTCTCTCTCTCTCTCCCTCCCTCCCTCCCTCTCTCTCTCTCTCTCTCTCTCCCTCCCTCCCTCCCTCTCTCTCTCTCTCTATCGGACTATAAACCCAGACGGCTTTAATGCTAAAACAAGAACAAAAACTGGAATCGCTTCTGCTGCAAAGATCTCTTATTAATTTATGAAGTTTCCAGTGACAAAGTATTACACGGGGAGAGAGAGAGAGAGCTCGGTGTGCTGTCGAGAGGAGGCCAAAGCTCAGCAGTAAAACAGATGTGAGAGGAAAGGGGGGAAAAAATCAGTAATGAACACATTTACAATCTGGCATTTCACCATTTTTTATTTATTTATTTTTTTTAACCTTTATTTATACAGGTAAATCCCGTTGAGACCGAAAACTCTTTTTTTTCAAGGGAGACCTGTTCCCATTACCACGTTACCATTCACACACATTCATACACCGATAGCAGGGTAACTATTGATATTCACACGAGGCAAGGTGGGTGAAGCGTCCTGCCCAAGGACACAACAAACATGACACAAGTGGCAGAGCGGGGATCGAACCTCCAACCCTTCGATCACTGGCTGAACCCGCTCTACCACCTGAGCCACAGTCGCCCCAACGATGCTACATGCTACGTGCTATTGATCAATGCAAAAACATGTCGGTTTTAGACAAGGCACGTATTTGTAATAATGAGAGGTTGGAATTATTAGCATCAGGCCAGGATTTCGTTTAACTCTTAATATGGAATGAGGACATGAACCCTCCTTAAACAGTAATTTAGATTATTCCGTGATACAAATTTGATGTTAAGGACGGTACATGTTTATTAAAATAGGTGTGTTTGTTACGTTTCTGCGCTCATTTCTACAAGTGTTTTTACTGCTAGCCTTTGTCAAAAACCTAATGACTTGTCTTTTAGCTCAACAGGTTACTGACACATTTTATCTTGGTAAATATCAAGCCAGTGCATTGTGGTGCATTTAACAGTCAACTTTTTCAAAACATATCTTCTCGGGGACGCCCTTATCTCAGTTGGTAGGGCGTCCCCTCCCCCCCCCCCCCCCCATGGGCCTCGGCCAGCAGCGGACCCGGGTTCGATTCCAGCCCGCGGTCGTTCTCTGCATGTCACTCCCCTCTCTGCCCCATTTCAACTCTGTCTCTACACTATCAATAAAGCATAAAAATGCCCAAAAAATATCTTTAAAAAAAACATATTTTCTCTACCGTTCACAATTCTTCCTACATTTTGAATCATATCCTTGTAACTTTATAATCATAGAAT
>NC_137213.1:28664052-28676552 GCF_949987685.1 Ammodytes marinus | reverse complement strand
TAGCTCAGTTGGTAGAGCGGAGGACTGTAGAAGAGAGTTACTGACATCCTTAGGTCGCTGGTTCAAATCCGGCTCGAAGGAGGTTGTTTTCTGTGGTGTACCAGACTATGCTGCACACTCACACTAGGCATTCGTATCATTAATTAACGCTCAAGTCTAATTCATTAGCCCTGTGCTCTGCACCTCGCTCAAAAGAGGTGTTTTTACAGCACCATAAGTACCATACCCCTTTCACACCAACAGGAACACAGAGGCATCTCCGGGATGGTGCTGGGGCCGGTTGAAAACTGGTGACAGGCCAATAGCAGTTACAAACTGGATGTTTTCACACCGGCAAGAGAGCAACGTCATGACGTCTGTGTACATCACTGCTCTAACGCTAAAGCTAGCGCTAGCTTTATGCACAACAACAGCAATGGATACGTCTTAGATACAAAGCTGTGGGCGACAGCTGAGAGTTGACAGTCCAATAAGACCCCACTGATCCCCTTCAATAGCTCAGTTGGTAGAGCGGAGGACTGTAGAAGAGAGTTACTGATATCCTTAGGTCGCTGGTTCAAATCCGGCTCGAAGGAGGTTGTTTTCTGTGGTTGAATGGCTGGCTACACTGCTAAGATGTAGCTACTTTGCTGAATGGCCATGCAGCCACCCCACTAACTAAGTTAGAGTACTTTCAGCAGTGGAAATTCAAGTGAGATCTAAGTTTAGCTTTCCCTAACAACCTGAATCCATACTTCTCAGTGGAGTCAAGCCACAAGTAACTGTGCTGCAAAGCCTGGCACACCACAGAAAACAACCTCCTTCGAGCCGGATTTGAACCAGCGACCTAAGGATATCAGTACCTCTCTTCTACAGTCCTCCGCTCTACCAACTGAGCTATCGAAGGGGATGAGAGTGTGCTTATTAGACTGTAAACTCTCGGCAGCTGCCTACAGCTTTGTTTCGGAGGTCCAAAAAGGTCCCAAGAGGGGAAGTCTAGTCAGTGGACAAGGGGATGAGTGGGGGCTTAGTGTCAGTACGTGCCCAAAGCCTTGTTTCCATTGAGGCTGAGCTACAGTTTTGTTTGGAACAGCACACATGTTATTGTTGTTGTCAAAAGTTACCAAAATCAGAAGGAGCTATTTCGGTCACCCTTTTGTTGGGGTACCGAGCGGTCCCAAAGGGTCCCAAAAGAGGTGGGACCTAAACAATGTAGTCTGTTGAACGGTCGACAGATTCATCATTTGGTGTAGTTTGACTAGGTTTAGGTTTTTATTAGCGTTACAATTTCATAACAAACCAACTTCGTAGTTCTCAGTAGAAATTAAATGCATGACGCATCTATGTTGCAAAGCCTGGCAGATCATAGAAACCTCCTTCGAGACGGATTTGAACCAGCAACCTAAGGATGTTATTAACTCTCCCTACAGTACTCCACTCTACCAACTGAGCTATGGAAGGGGACAAGCAAGGACATAGTGAGGGCTTCGTGGACAGTGTATTGTGGGGGTGCTTACCCAAAGCCTCCTTCACAATGGACGGCACATACTAATTTGCATTTCCACTGTGCAAACTAGGAAGGATATCAAGATAAGCATAACGTGCTGGTGTGATAGGGTTAGGGTTGAGTTAGGGTTAGGGTTAGGGTTAGGGTTAGGGTTAGGGTTAGGGTTAGGGTTGAGTTAGGGTTAGGGTTAGGGTTGAGTTAGGGTTAGGGTTAGGGTTGAGTTAGGGTTAGGGTTAGGGTTAGGGTTAGGGTTGAGTTAGGGTTAGGGTTGGGTTAGGGTTAGGGTTGAGTTAGGGTTAGGGTTAGGGTTAGGGTTGAGTTAGGGTTAGGGTTAGGGTTAGGGTTAGGGTTAGGGTTGAGTTAGAGTTAGGGTTAGGGTTGAGTTAGGGTTAGGGTTAGGGTTAGGGTTATGGTTATGGTTAGGGTTGAGTTAGGGTTAGGGTTAGGGTTAGGGTTAGGGTTAGGGTTAGGGTTGAGTTAGAGTTAGGGTTAGGGTTAGGGTTAGGGTTAGGGTTAGGGTTAGGGTTGAGTTAGGGTTAGGGTTAGGGTTGAGTTAGGGTTAGGGTTAGGGTTGAGTTAGGGTTAGGGTTAGGGTTAGGGTTAGGGTTAGGGTTAGGGTTAGGGTTAGGGTTGAGTTAGGGTTAGGGTTGGGTTAGGGTTAGGGTTGAGTTAGGGTTAGGGTTAGGGTTAGGGTTGAGTTAGGGTTAGGGTTAGGGTTAGGGTTAGGGTTGAGTTAGAGTTAGGGTTAGGGTTGAGTTAGGGTTAGGGTTAGGGTTAGGGTTATGGTTATGGTTAGGGTTGAGTTAGGGTTAGGGTTAGGGTTAGGGTTAGGGTTAGGGTTAGGGTTAGGGTTAGGGTTGAGTTAGAGTTAGGGTTAGGGTTAGGGTTAGGGTTAGGGTTAGGGTTGAGTTAGGGTTAGGGTTAGGGTTAGGGTTAGGGTTAGGGTTAGGGTTAGGGCTAGGGTTGAGTTAGAGTTAGGGTTAGGGTTAGGGTTGGGTTAGGGTTAGGGTTAGGGTTAGGTAGTTTGAGTTAGGGTTACGGTTAGGGTTAGGGTTAGGCTGTGCACAACAGTAATGTAACTGCTGCGGCCAGAGCCTTTGTGTGGTTATCTTGACACAATGCCTACAGAGTAAGGGGACTATGGGCAGTGGAATGCAGATCAGGGGCTCCCTAACTAACTGAATCATACTGCTCAGTAGAAACAAGCCTGATACCGCGTTTAAATGCTTTTTAGTTCCAATAGATAGTATATAAAATGGATGTAGCATCCGGGCTGACCTCAGTTATTCCAACTGCATCCAATCGTCATGGCCTATGCGCGTCGCCAACTTGTCAGATTTGCACTCATTTCCTCTTACCAAAAAAGGCTGCACCCCTAATTATTCATACATTTAACCTCGAAAAGAATAAAAACTAGCCTGATAGAAAAAAATTCACCCGGCATATTTAACATGGGAGTTAATGAGAAATTGCTCCGTTTTGAAACCTGCCCTTCGTGGCCACTCGTTGAACTACAATGTTTGTAATTTTCTCATTGGATGCTGGTAGAACGCGCTGTGGTTGGGGCTTGGTTAGAATCCAGCATAGTCTGGCACACCACAGAAAACAACCTCCTTCGAGCCGGATTTGAACCAGCGACCTAAGGATGTCAGTAACTCTCTTCTACAGTCCTCCGCTCTACCAACTGAGCTATCGAAGGGTCTGAGGGTCTCCAATGTCGGGACCAGAATCCATTCAGCACATGTTAAAGACTGGTAGAAATTGGTTTGGAACAAAACAGCACAATCATTTGCATTTCTACTGTCAAATGTTAGGAAGGGTACCATTCTGCTGTAAACTCACAACAGTTATGAAGCTGCTGCAAGCAGAGCTTTTTAAGGGCCACACACCAACAAAGATCCAGGGTTATGGTCCCCTGACAAACTGAAAGATAGAGCATTTTACGACTACTACAAAGCCTGCCACACCACAGAAAACAACCTCCTTCGAGCCGGATTTGAACCAGCGACCTAAGGATATCAGTACCTCTCTTCTACAGTCCTCCGCTCTACCAACTGAGCTATCGAAGGGGTGAAGGGGTCAGGGTACTGTCGGCACGTGCCTCAAGCCCTGTGTCAACAGTGCAATACAATTTTACAATGTCAAAAGTTAGGAAGGGTACCAAAATAAGCACCTTTCCCCCCCCCCCCCATGCTCCTGAGATGTCACGATAGCCATGAGAATGCTTCAGCCAGGGCCTTCTAATGGCTACTGAGTAAGGGCACGGTTGACAGTTGAAATGCAAACTACTATCTAGGGTTAAAATGTCAGCATGCAGTTGTTTGTTTACTGTGTGACGTTTGTCCCCCTTCATTGAAAGTATTGGCGAAACTACACTGTGTCCCGCTGCCATGATTTATTGTTAGGTGGGTTTTTAGTTAGGTAGCTGCTGCGGCCAGAGTCTATAGGCAAGGCAGATCTAGTATTTTGACGTATTTTTACTCTGCTGCAAACCTCAGAAAACATCCTCCTTCGAGCCGGATTTGAACCAGCGACCTAAGGATGTCAGTAACTCTCTTCTACAGTCCTCCGCTCTACCAACTGAGCTATCGAAGGGGATGAGGGAGGGTTTATTGGACTGTCAACTCTCTGCAGTTGGATCTATTGGACTCTGTACTGGGCACGTACCTAAAGCCCTGTGTCAACAGTGCAATACAATTTTACACCGTCAAAAGTTAGGAAGGGTACCAAAATAAGCACACCCCCATGCTGCTGAGATGTCACTATAGTCATGAGAATGTTGTGGCCAGAGCAAATGTCAACCTGCAGTTCTTTGTTTACTGTGTGGCGTTTCTCCCCCTTCATTGAAATGATCGGCGAAACTACACTGTGTCACACTGCTATGATGTCACCATAGTCAGTAAGCTGCTGCAGCCAGAGTCTATAAATAGCCTGCTGAGTAAGGGTAATGTCAGCAGTGGAAATGTCTATGGGATCATTTCCCTAACAAACCGACCAGGAAAGAGCATTTTAATGTGTGTTTATGGAATTGCAAAGCCTGGACAGGCCACAGAAAACAACTTCCTTCGAGCCGGATTTGAACCAGCGACCTAAGGATATCAGTGACTCACTCTACAGTCCTCCGCTCTACCAACTGAGCTATCGAAGGGGACACACTGCACTAGAGCTGAGCGTGCGTTGTCAGCACTTGATTCACTGTTTGGAATGGTGCCATGAAATAATATGGGTTCTTGTATTTGAACAATAATTAAACTTTTTGCCTTTTTTTCTGGTATAAAACAACTAAATAGTTGATGGTGTGATGTTGATGGTTGATATAGTACAGGCATTTTGTGAGAACATGGGGGTGGACCTTTAAACAATTGTGCAACAGACACTATTCCAACTTCTCTTATCTCGGGAATGTGAAATTACAGTAATAACATACTAAAAGTCTTTCGGAATCCAAGTGGTGGAGAGTGGTTTTCTAAAGGGTTACTTAACCATATCATAATAGTTGGTAATGAGAAATTCTAAGTGCAGAACAGTTTTCTAGTGCTGATGGTGTGTCGTTAAAATGTTTGTACACTTGTGTTAAAACTGTGTGCCCCTGTATGGAATGGTGCCATGAAATAAGGTTATTTAATTTGAACAATAATGAAGCGTTTGCCTTTTTCTGGTAAAAAAAACGACTAAATAGTTCATGGTATAGAATATATATAAAGTGCAGAACAGTGTTCAAGTGCTGATGGTGTGTAATTTAAATGTTTGTACACTGTTGTTAAAACGGTGTGCTCCTGTATGGAATGGTGCCATGAAATAATATGGGTTCTCTTATTTGAACAATAACTCAACTTTTGCCTTTTCTATCTGGTAAAGAACAACTAAATAGTTCATGGTATAGAAAATATATAGACTAAGTGCAGAACAGTTTTCCAGTGTCGTTAAAATGTAAACTTTTGTTAAAACTGTGCTAAACCCCTGGCTTGGTCTTTTGTTCTGCCTCCCTCTGTGTCTCTTGTGCTTGTGTGCAAAGCCGCCATGTCTTGACTTGACTCGACTTACCCTCTGAATGACTGAATGGATCGCGGGGCCAGCTGTTGACTAATAGTCCACATTCACCACTAAAAAAACACCATGTCACCAACCACTCCCTGTGTGTGTGTGTGTGTGTGTGTGTGTGTGTGTGTGTGTGTGTGTGTGTGTGTGTGTGTGTGTGTGTGTGTGTGTGTGTTTGCATGCGTGCGTGCCTGCGTGCATACCTTGTGCAAGCTTGTGTGCTTCTGTGTGTGTGTTTCTGCGTGCATGAGTGTGTGTGTGCGTGTGTTTGTGTTTGCCTGCCTGCCTGCCTGCCTGCCTGCCTGCCTGCCTGCCATCCGCGTGCATGTGTGTGTGTGTGTGTGTGTCTGTGTGTGTGTGTGTGTGTGGGTGGGAGAAGGGAGGGGCCCAACTGAGTAAATAGGTTTGGGGTTGGGGGTTGTGGTTGCTTTTGGGGCAAAGCAAGAGTTTGTAGCATTTGTATTGTTTGAGTGACAGTGGGACAGCGAGGGGGAACGGGTGGTCCCATACCCAGAAAACAATGCCTGAAAACACACTGCCCTCTCTGGCCTTAAGCCCCCTTTGTTTCGGCGCTATGGGAAAAGCCCTAACAAATAGCCAGTCAGTAGCCATGATTCATGCCTTTATCATGACTTGGGAAATCTCCTTGGGCGAAACACAGCATTGGTCTGAGATGGTGTATTGTTGTGCATTGTCAGAGGTATATAGGCCTTTTACTATAACAGGCCATTTTAGGTGATTAGCGCAGGAGGATGTTGGATTTTGTGTCCAGCAGTGTTGCAGGGAAAAGTTGGTTTTAAGCAGACATAAGCTAGAATATACACAAAACTATACCCTTCTACAATCAACAGACTTGTTCTAGTACTGTCTAAGAATTTCAGAAATTCAAGATTTAAAGGTGCAGTGTGTAATATGACATCATCAAGAAAGTTCTACAAAGTTCTAGAATGCAACGCTCCCTGGGTCACCCCACCCCTTTCGAATAATAACAGGAGCTACAGTGGCCTTCAAGGACAAGAACAATTCTAAATTTTAAACAATGCACCTGATGACATTCCAACTATGACACTTTCAAGATGGCGGCACTAGGCCTTGGTCCAAACTATGCAGAAATATGGACATATATGAGACCCTTTCTAAGGGAAAAAATTATAATTCAAAAAAATGTTTTCAGCTATTATGCACTAAATTAAATGTACTTATGGATATTATAATTACTTTCTACAAAATCTGCGAGGAAATAAAACCCAAAATTCTACACACTGCGGGTTTAAAGAGACTATGGAGTAAGGAACTTTTAAATGTTTCTGAAACCGTCTAATTTTTCCTCTGAAGATCATAAATAACATGAAACAGCAAACAAAACAGTCAGTGAAGATAATGCTATTTTTGTTGCAGATAAACATTTCATATCCAGGAATTAGCATTGCTATACATTACCACTGACTATCTGTGCAACAATGTGGCCACAATACAGCACATACACAATCCAACTACAGCTCTGGAAAAAATTACCACTCCAAATGTTCAGTCTCTCGTTTTAATACCTATAGGCATATGTTTGAGTAGAATGAACATTTTGATTTAATAAAATAAACCACTGACAACATTTCTAGCAAATTCCAATAAATTTTTCGTCATTAAAGAGCATTTTCAATAAGTAATGTAGAGATGAAGATTTAAGAAAAATCCAGACTGGTCTCTTAATTTTTTTAATGGAGCTGTTTATTGGTTTTCACCTAGTTTTGTTCAAAATCCTTACACATTGAACAATATACCTTCACTCTCATTTCCCTAACATCCATTAACTGTTAACTGGTCTCTTTCTATTCAAACGGTCAGTGTAGGACGGTTATAGCGTTGGTCGTAAAACACTCCAATGAACAAACATTAATTTTTTCTGTAAACTTCACCCAAAGCGCTCTAACAATGTGTAACTCAATCCAGGCTTTAGGTTGGAACACACCTCCTGAAGTCCTGCCTGTTTATTCACAAGTTTAGGATTGTATTCGGTGAGGAGTGTGTGTGTGTGTGTGTGTGTGTGTGTGTGTGTGTGTGTGTGTGTGTCTGTGTGTGTGTGTGTGTGTGTGTGTGTGTGTGTGTGTGCGTGTGCGTGTGTGTGTGTGCGTGTGCGTGTGTATGTGTTTGTGTGTGCGTGTGTGTGTGTATGTGTGTGTGCGTGCTTGTGTGTGTGTGTGTGTGTGCGTGTGTGTGTGTGCGTGTGTGTGTGTGTGTGTGTGTGTGTGTGTGTGCCTGCGTGCGTGCCTGCTTGTGTGTGTGTGTTTCGCTGCATGTGCGTGTGTGTGTGTGTGTTTTTCCCCCACCCGAAAAAACACGTCAGGGTATCTGCTTACATTCAAGCCCAATTAACAAAACAATGGGGCCCGGGCTTTCCAGCAGAATCAAGCCTTGCCTTATTTGTCCGCATCCATCTGTTAATTGTTTGTGAGAATTAGGTCCCACACAATGGTTATCACCTACAATTAGGTCAGATAGAGTGGAGAAGGAACTGTCATTAGTCTTAAAAAATGCTAACAACACCAATTAGTTGCTAGCAATTGTTGTCTGCAATGTTGTTGTCCAAATGCAACTCATTAGCCGTAGTCGAATACACAGAGAGCCCATGGAGTCATACTGGTTCAGCTAGCTCGACCCCATTCCAACCAGAGCTGTTTAAATGTAATGGAAGATGGCATAAGGTCTGTTACATGTAATTAATGATCATCATAGGAAATAATTAGACTGTTTTCAGAAATAGAGCTCTGGAAAAAATTAAGAGACCACTCTAAATGTTCAGTATCTCTCGTTCTACTATGTATAGGCATATGTTTGAGTAGAATGAACATTTTGGTTTTATAATATAAACTACTGACAACATTTCTACCAAATTCCAATACTTGTTTTGTCATTAAGAGCATTTTCAATAAGTAATCTAGAGATGAAGATTTGAGAAAAATCCAGACTGGTCTCCTAATTTTTTCCAGAGCTGCATTTAAAAGTTCCTCATGATAGCACCTTTTAATGTACAACAGATAACTTGTTGTTGTTAGACCTTAATTTTATTTTGTAGGCGAAATACCGCTCAATACATCCTTACTATACAGTAGCTCTAAGCCACAATGTGAATGTTCTGAAGGTTTTTTCCAACTTGACAGATAAGATATGGCATTTTACAAACCACTAACAAAAACCACGATATAGAACGGGATATACAGCTCCGGAGGCCAGTCTGGATTTTTCTTAAATCTTCATCTCTACATAACTTATTGAAAAATGCTCTTAATGACAAAAAAAAAATATTGGAATTTGGTAGAAATGTTGTCAGTAGTTTATATTATAAAGCCAAAATGTTCATTCTACTCAAACATACGCCTCTACATAGTAAAAACGAGAGACACTGAACATTTGGAGTGGTCTCTTAATTTCTATTTTTTCCGGACCTGTATTCATGCTCATTAGCCATAGTCTAATAGAGCCAATGCAGACATACAGGTTCAGCTAGCTCGGGCCCATTCAAACCAGGGCTGTTTAAATGTAATTGAATATGGCATGAGGTCATGACATCTGTGGGTGAATTGTTATCAGTGTGGAAAATGATACTCACAGGGTCTGAAAATGCATGTGAGACAGAATTTGCAGATGACCAAATGGGAGGGAGAATGAAGTAGCATTTGGAAGGACAGTGTGTGAAGTTAGGAGAGCTAACATTTTCAAGGCTACTGTCTTTGCTATTTTTTTGAGTGTTGAGATCCAACTAAAACTCTTTGGGCCAGTTTTGCAGACATGGATTAAAGGTGCAGTGTGTAATATGACATCATCAAGAAAGTTCTACAAAGTTCTAGAATGCAACACTCCCTGGGTAACCCCACCCCTTTAGAATAATAACAGAAGCTACAGTGGCCTTCAAGGACAAGAACAATTCTAAATTTTTATTTTTATTTCCTAGCAGATTTTGTAGAAAGTAATTATAATATCTATAAGTACATTTAATTTAGTGCATAATAGCTGGATTTTTTTTTATTATTATGTTTTTTCCCCCTAAAAAGGGTCTCATATGTGTCCATATTTCTGCACATTTTGGACCAAGGCCTAGTGCCGCCATCTTGAAAGTGTCATAGTTGGAATGTCATCAGGTGCATTGTTTAAAATGTAGAATTGTTCTTGTCCTTGAAGGCCACTGTAGCTTCTGTTATTATTCAAAAGGGTTGGGGTTACCCAGGGAGCGTTGCATTCTAGAACTTTGTAGAACTTTCTTGATGATGTCATATTACACACTGCACCTTTAAGCCTAATAATGATAATAATAATAATGGATTGGATTTATATATTGGCTAAATCCATGTCTGTGAAAGTGGCCCTTTAAGTTTGAAGGACAACTGCCTACATTTGAGCCTCAACTTATTATCTTTTGTTGAGATAATTTACCATTCATATGTAATGTAACTGTAAGGTTTTGAGCTCTACATACTACAACTTCCAAAAAAATAAAAGTTGTGCAAACTTATTATTTTTCAGGTCAGAATGGGTGGTAGAATGAGAGGTAAGGGGGCCGACCAGTAACCATAAGGTCGCTGGTTTCGATCCCCGGCACCGGACAGGAGGGTGTTATTTTGTAACACTATAGTAGCTGGTATTGCGTATACGGTGCCCACCATGTCTACCACGTGTCCTTGAGCAAGACACTTGAGGGGTGAGCTAAATGGAATTTCAATTGCCATGTGTGTCACTCACCTTGCATATGTGTGTGATTCACTTAATTAACTTAATAATATTTCATCAGACAGTTTTAACACTGTTTGAAGAGTGAATCAACATTTAGACGGACTTGGTTTTGTTTGTTATCTGTATGACAGAGAGTAACTTAGAACAACTGATATTGTTTGAAATTTGTAGGATGTAGAACTCAAACTTTCTGTTTTTTATACATATGAAAGATACTTTTTCACTATACAGCTCCGGAAAAAAATAAGAGACCACTCCAAATGTTCAGTGTCTCTCGTTTTACTATTTAGAGGCATATGTTTTGAGTAGAATGAACATTTTGGTTTTATAATATAAACTACTGACAACATTTCTACCAAATTCACAATGAGAATATTGTCATTAAAGAGCATTTTCAATAAGTAATGTAGAGATGAAGATTTAAGAAATATCCAGACTGGTCACTTATTTTTTTCCGGAGCTGTATTATGAATGATAAGTTATCTCAACTAAAGATAATGAGTTGGCTCAAACATAGGCATTTCTCCTTCAAACTAAAGAATTTTAATGGCCACAAAACTATTTAGTGAAGACAGTTACTTTGAAATCTAGAGTTATCTTATCTTTAGTGTTTTTTCAGTGGGAAATGATACAGTGGGTTTAGAACTGATTAAAAGCCTGTGTGTGTGTGTGTGTGTGTGTGTGTGTGTGTGTGTGTGTGTGTGTGTGTGTGTGTGTGTGTGTGTGTGTGTGTGTGTGTGTGTGTGTGTGTGTGTGTGTGTGTGTGTGTGTGTGTGTGTGTGTGTGTGTGTGTGTGTGTGTGTGTGTGTGTGATGAAGAAGCCTGTGTGTAGACAGACTATACAGATGACCACTGGGAGAGTGAATGAAGTAGCATTTAGAAGGTCAGTGTGTGTGTGTGTGTGTGTGTGTGTGTGTGTGTGTGTGTGTGTGTGTGTGTGTGTGTGTGTGTGTGTGTGTGTGTGTGTGTTCTCAAGTAGCCACATTCTCTTGCTGTAGTGTCCTTGAGCAAGACAGCAACATTTTAGCTGCTCAGTCTGGGAATGTCAATAGAAGAGAACACACACACACACACACACACACACACACACACACACACATAAACCCCCACATTCAAAAACACACACACACGTACACACACACATAAACACACACAAACACACACACACACACACAAACAGAAACACAACAAACACACACACACACACACTCACACAGACGTACAAACACGCACACACACACACACACGCACACACACACACATACACACACACACACACACACACACACGCACACACACACACACACACACACACACACACACACACATCTTAACGAAAACAAGGGTAAAGAAGTGTTCACTTTATTTGTCAATGGCTGTATTGACATTTTTACTTTTCGCAGTATGTGTGTAGTTGCAAATGAACTTGCTGTTACGTATGGGTTTGTGTTTTGGGTGTGTTCTTAGTTCGTCCCCCCCCTCCCCCCTCTTGCCTCTGATTGAGTGAGCAGGTGTGCTGCCTCTCTCAATCACACACAGGTGTTCAATCAGTGAGCAACATACAAGCAGGAGGAGAAACCTCACCCTGCGTTCCGAATCGCATACTTCCCTACTATTTAGTATGCCAAAAAAAAGATTTAGGATGTCCCAATACATGCTCGTCAATTGTAGTATGTGGAAAATGCATAAATGCCCCACTAACTCCAATAGCATTTTGGAGTATTCGTCTTTATTCTTGACATTTCTCGACATAATGAAAAAATCTTCCTTATCTGATTTTTTTCTCTCTCCTGTGACCCTAAAACTCTTCTGTACTTTAGTATGTAGTGTAGTAAAAAGACTAAAACTCTTCTGTACTTTAGTATGCAGTGTAGTTAAAAGAAAGAGTATGAGATTTGGAACACAGGGTCAGTCTTGGCCCCTGCTTTGCTGCTGACCTGGTGATGCCATGCTGATGTTGGTTTCCCTCTTACCCTTAGCCCAATCTGTGGATGTAACACTTGCACACCCAGGCAGCAGATAAGAGCATATAATGACTCCCACTGGTTCATCATGTTCCATCAAAATGCCCACACACACACACACACACACACACACACATACACACACACACACACACACACACACACACACACACACACACACACACACACACACACACACACACACACACACACACACACACACACCAAACTGTAACAGAATGTATTTCAGACAGAGCTCAAGAAATTCCTCATAGTTTTACTTTGAATGT
>NC_137213.1:28637642-28642642 GCF_949987685.1 Ammodytes marinus | reverse complement strand
CACTAACCCTAACATAAACCTAATTCATACCTGAACCTTAAAACCTAGTGTTAACCCTCAAACAGCTCCTTTAAAGGCCTGTCCTTAAAACCTAGTGTTAACCCTCAAACAGCCCTTTAAAGGCCTGTCCTTAAAACCTAGTGTTAACCCTCAAACAGCCCTTTAAAGGCCTGTCCCAAAGTGAGAACCGGACAAAGTGTCCTCACTTCCCAAATATTCCCTCACTCTTAAAACAAAAGATCTGAAATTGCCTCTCTCAAAAAAAAGTTGTACAAGTACACACACACACACACATAAACACACACACACACACTCACACACAAACACACACACACACACACACACACACACACACACACACACACACACACACATCAGCAGGCTCACAGTAAACTGAGAGCGACCCTTCCTCCCCCACATAGACAGAGGTGAGTTATTGGGGTCACAGTGGGTCGGCGTGGGAGTGAGAGAAAAGGAAAGGTGGAGCAGAGAGAGAACATGGAAAACAGATAGGAATGGGTTAAATGAGTAACAGGCATGAACAACAAAATACACAACAAAAATATTCAGTTTAATGTTGTGGCTTTATTGTTAGGACATATAGGGCCAGTTTCACAGAAGGCAAGGCAAGGCAAGTTTATTTATATAGCACAATTCAGACACAAGGCCACTCAAAGTGCTTTACAGGGGGCAAGATTAGAATACATAAAACACATTATAAAACATTTAAAAGCGAATAAAAGAAGCAAATAAAAATAAAATTAAAATTAAAATAAAATAGACATGGATTGAGCCATGTCTGTGAAACTGGCCCATTCACTTTTAAATCACTTCTTAAAACACATTTTTTTAGACTTGCTTTTACGTGATGTCGTCTTTTTATTCTCTTCCTCAATGTCTTTTTACCTTGGCACTTATTAATCTCGTTGGGTTACTGTGTGTATATATGAGTATGTGTATGTACCTCATTGGTTATGTTATTTATTTGATTTGTACTTGTTTCTATGTCAAAGCACTTAGTAAACCAGGTGGGAGAATAGAGAGAACATGGGAAACAGAGCTGAATGGGTTTAATAAGTGACAGGCTAGTATGCCATAAACATGGGCATAGTGGCGTAGTGGATAGAGCGCGTACAATATTGGCTCCGGCCTTCGTTGCGGTGGTCGCAGGTTCAAATCCGATCCGTGGACCTTTACTGCAGGTCATTTCCCCTCTCTCTCTGTCTCCCCATTTCAACTCTGTACTGTCTAATAAAGCTTGAAAATGCTAAAAAATTATCTTTAAAAAATAACTGACAGGCATAAACAACTAAAATATTCAGTTTAATTTTGTGCTTGTAGTGGTATGACTGTGACTTAATACATATCATGCAATAACCTGTTGGTAAAACCTAAAAGGACCTTTGACAAAATACATCATAATAATAATTCACAAAACAGTTCAACTATAAACTGGTATTTGAAGATGTTGTGAGGAATCTGGAACTTTTAATCTTTTGTGCTACATTTTCAATTAAAACACACAGAAAAAAATGAAGAGACCACTCCAAATGTTCAGTGTCTCTCGTTTTACTATTTAGAGGCATATGTTTGAGTAGAATGAACATTTTGGTTTTATACTATAAACTACTGACAACATTTCTACCAAATTCACAATGAGAATATTGTCATTAAGAGCATTTTCAATAAGTAATGTAGAAATGAAGATTTAAGAAAAATCCAGACTGGTCTCTTAATTTTTTCCAAAGCTGTATTTTTTTGAAAAGTTGCCACTGGGTCTAAATCAAACTATTAAACCTGCTGTGTGTAGAATGTTGGGTTTTATTTCCTAGCAGATTTTGTAGAAAGTAATTATAATATCCATAAGTATATTTAATTTAGTGCATACTAGCTGAAAAAAATGTTTTGAATTTTTGTGTTTTCCCTTAGAAAGGGTCTCATATATGTCCATATTTCTGCTTATTTTGGACCAAGGCCTAGTGCCGCCATCTTGAAAGTGTCATAGTTGGAATGTCATCAGGTGCATTGTTTAAAATTTAGAATTGTTCTTGTCCTTGAAGAGGCCACTGTAGCTTCTGTTATTATTCGAAAGGGTTGGGGTTACCCAGGGAGCGTTGCATTCTAGAACTTTCTTGATGATGTCATATTACACAGTGTCCCTTTAAAGCTCACAAACAGTACTATTCAGTCTAAGCACTAACAAGAGTAAACTGTAAGCACTCAAATAAATGGGTGTGTTGGCATGCGACAATTTCCCATCATTCCTTGGTGGATATACACACATAAACACAAACACACACACACACACACACACACACACACAAAAACCTAAACACACACACACACGCGCACACACACACACACACACACACACACATAAACACAAACACAAACATGCACACACACACACACATACACACACACATACACAAACACATAAACATAAACACAAACACAAACATACACACACACACACACACACACACACACACACACACACATACACACACACACACACACACACACACACACACACACACACACACACACACCACTGTTATACTGCCGCATGAGTGTTGTTTGCCAATTAGTAGAATACAGTGACTGCTAAGTAGATAGAGGGGAAGTGTCTTAAACCTTCATTTTCAAATTGCTTGCTCACTTAGCACAACAATTATCTTTTCACACACACACACACACACACACACACACACACACACATACATACACACACACACTCACACACACACACACACACACACACACACACACACAGCCAAGGACCCCAGACTGAGCTTAAACAAGCATCCTTTAGCAAATATTGGTGGAGTTTGTTAGTTAATTGGTTGTGATTAAAAAAAAAATCCTGTGCATTTGAAACATTGCTGCCTGACTCAGACTGTGTGTGTGTGTGTGCAGGGCTGTAAACTAACTTTTTGGCTCACCTGCCAAGGGGACCGGTAGATGAAAGAATCTACCGGCCAAGTACATTTTTTACCGGCCAAATAATAAATTGCCTCTTTTTGTTGCATATATACATCTGTTTCAGTACTTTTCATTGAGATAACAGTATTATATAGCAGTACATGCTTAGAAAAGAGGCCAAAGTAATATTTAGAAATACATTTTAATATTATATTAATTTAGTTTCATTCATTTCATTTCAAACATTGCACATTTAAAACTTTAACAGTGCAAAACTGTGACAAAGGAAACACTCATTTAGGGCTGCAACTAACGATTATTTTAATAATCGATTAATCGGTCGATTATTTTTTCGATTAATCGATGAATCGGATTAAAAAAAACAGTGCAGACTGCAGTGTCAAAACACCAGGTTATTGCTCCAATGTCCCGGAACAATTAAAAGTAATATTAAACCTGCAGTGTGTAGAATTCTGGGTTTTATTTCCTAGCAGATTTTGTAGAAAGTAATTATAATATCCATAAGTACATTTAATTTAGTGCATAATAGCTGAAAGAAATGTTTTGAATTATTATTTTTTCCCTTAGAAAGGGTCTCATATATGTCCATATGTCTGCATATTTTGGACCAAGACCTAGTGCCGCCATCTTGAAAGTGTCATAGTTGGAATGTCATCAGGTGCATGGTTTAAAATTTAGAATTATTCTTGTCCTTGAAGGCCACTGTAGCTTCTGTTATTATTCGAAAGGGTTGGGGTTACCCAGGGAGTGTTGCATTCTAGAACTTTGTAGAACTTTCTTGATGATGTCATATTACACACTGCACCTTTAAATGATAAAAAATTAATAATAAACTTAACTGGGATAACACAAAAAAAACATACAATGTATGATATACATTTATACAGTATAAGGGATGTCCATGGTAAACCAGTCGACCGATAAGATTTTTAACCAGTAAATACTAACGGTTAAAACAATTAAATCATCTTAATTTCTCTCAGATGACAGGAGATCATTAATTTTTATGGATAGTGATACCATTTGAGACTCCTTAACGATTCAAGTCTTTATTGATATCACTATTGATACTTTTCTATTATTTTGTTGAAATAGAACTTGTATTATTGCTTTAATTGCTGATATGATCATAGCTCAAGATAGGACATTAAACAGGTCATAATTCCATCTTTACTATCTATTTTATATTGGTGGGAAAATCGCCAAAATCTAAAATTTCTTTTTTTTTGTGTTGCATTTGAACACATCAATCATATTACTGAGCCGGCCTGAACACATCACAGTTGACATGTTTGCTACTTTTTTAAAGCTAACTAGCTATATCCTTCCGATTTTAACATGGATTTAAAATCTGGATCACTATTTTTAACTGACGGGACTTTCTACACCGTTCGGTTGTGTGATTACTGCCGCTGCTTTGAATGACTGTTGATGCGCCGATGCCGACTCTCCGAGCCCGTCTGCACACCGTCTGCAGCAGCAGCTGACAGAGTTTTTTTGGACTAGACGGATACTGAGTTGAAGGAGTTTTTTTTAACCCAAATACAGCAAAGGTACAACACTTTTATATAGGCCTGCAGTCCAGTGTTAGATATGACCAACCGCTTCACGTGCGGAAGGCTCGCTGTGGGTGTGCATGAACCTGTCGGCGGCTGGATGTAAACAGTGCCGCGCCTGCAAGTGATTTGTTAATCGCGCGACTCAACGAATCGATGACCAAATTCGTTGCCAACGCTTTTACTAATCGATTTTATCGATTCGTTGTTGCAGCCCTACACTCATTACTTATTACTCATCAGAACTAAAAATGGGACCAATCCGATCCAGTATCTATTTAGAGCTCCATTGCTGCGCTCGAACTGCTTTTGCTGCGCCAAAACTTTTAAAGAGCGGCGTTCTTCACATTCTATGGCGGTGACGCGCACGCTACGTTTCTTCGGGGGAACTTATTTTCTACAGCGGTGACGTCGGGGGAGCTACTTCAGTGTGACACACAACAAATCACCAGTTTAGCTTGACGTTTGCTACCGTCATAATTTATCAGTTTACAGCTA
>NC_137213.1:28625142-28632642 GCF_949987685.1 Ammodytes marinus | reverse complement strand
TTTTTTGGTGGTGTATAGGACTAAATATCTAGAACAGCGATGGAGAGACACTGTCTTATCTTGGGCTTGTGCGTCTTACTGAGCGTATTTGGCTCTGTGTGTATGGCGGCGAAGGAGCTCCAGTGTCAAGAAATCAGCGTGCCTCTCTGCAAAGGCATCGGCTACAACTACACCTACATGCCCAATCAATTCAACCACGACACGCAAGACGAAGCCGGCTTGGAGGTCCACCAGTTTTGGCCGCTCGTTGAAATCAAGTGCTCCGCCGATTTGCGGTTCTTTCTCTGCAGTATGTACACGCCGATCTGCCTGGAGGACTACAAGAAGCCTCTGCCGCCGTGTAGAGGGGTGTGCGAGCGGGCTAAAGCCGGCTGCGAGCCGCTCATGAGGCAGTACGGCTTCCCATGGCCAGATCGGATGAGATGCGATTTGCTGCCCGAACAAGGCAACCAAGAGACGCTGTGCATGGACTACAACAACAGCCAGAACACCCCCACCACTACCACCGTGTCTCCCGTGGTGGCCAAGCCGACAAATCGACCCCTGAAGCCGTACAATCCGAGGAAGAAACCTGGGTATGGCGGAGGAGGTGCTGGAGGTCGTTACCCAGGCAAGCACAACAAACCAGCCGCCGCGTCCCCTTCGTGTGAGTCCGGGTGCTTTTGCCGCGCGCCCATGGTGCCAGTGACAAGCGACGGACACCCTCTCCACAACCGCGTAAAGACGGGGCAGATTATGAACTGTGCCATGCCGTGCCACAGCCCCTATTTCACCGCGGAGGAGAGGACATTCACCGCCTTCTGGATCGGCTTGTGGTCCGTGTTGTGTTTTATCTCCACCTTTGCAACCGTGGCCACTTTCCTCATAGACATGGAGCGATTCAAGTACCCAGAGCGGCCCATCATCTTCCTCTCTGCCTGCTATATGTTCGTCTCAATCGGATACATCGTAAGACTCATCGCCGGGCACGAAGAGGTGGCTTGCAATAGAGATCACGGCGCAGACTACATCCACTACGAAACCACGGGGCCAGCGCTGTGCACAATAGTCTTTCTGCTTATTTACTTCTTCGGCATGGCCAGCTCGATATGGTGGGTGATTCTGTCCCTAACTTGGTTTCTCGCCGCCGGCATGAAGTGGGGGAACGAGGCTATTGCCAGTTACGCGCAGTACTTTCACCTCGCAGCCTGGCTCATCCCCAGTATGAAATCCATCGCGGTGTTGGCTTTAAGTTCAGTGGACGGAGACTCTGTCGCGGGGATCTGCTACGTGGGCAATCAGAACTTGGATAACTTGCGCGGGTTCGTCTTGGCACCGCTCGTCATCTACCTGTTTATCGGAACTATGTTTTTGCTCGCGGGCTTCGTGTCACTATTTCGAATCAGGAGCGTCATCAAGCAAGGAGGCACCAAGACGGACAAGCTGGAAAGGCTTATGATACGGATAGGTGTGTTCACCGTCTTGTACACGGTCCCTGCCACTGTTATTGTCGCCTGCTACTTTTACGAGCAGCACAATAGACAGACGTGGGAGATTACACACAACTGCACCTGTAATAACAACACAGGAGGAGTTCTGGGAGCCACACAGAGCAGACACAGACAGAGACCGGACTACGCTGTCTTTATGTTAAAATACTTCATGTGTCTGTTAGTGGGGATAACGTCGGGCGCGTGGATTTGGTCAGGCAAGACGTTGGACTCGTGGAGGGCTTTCTGCACGCGCTGCTGCTGGGGGAGCAAAGCCAGCGCTGGATCTATGTACAGTGACGTCAGCACGGGACTTACCTGGAGGTCTGGCACGGCGAGCTCAGTCTCATGCCCGAAACAGATGCCACTGTCCCGGGTGTGAGATGTAGAGATGTAGGCCTATAGCAAGCAAAAACAAGCTATAGCCCACTACCCACTCAAATCTTTAAAAAATGCATTTTTATTGGCATTTGACACTTATAAGACGTACAGCCAGCGCACAGTAGCTCGTTTGAAAGGGGCAGAGTGGCGCAAGAAAATACTTTTTTTTTAATAATATGTTGTATTTGTTTTATTTTGGTAAATTATTCAAAGGTGAGTCTGCGAACTGCCAGTCAAGGCGAGACACTGCAGGTATAAGAGGGTAACATGTTTTTGACATATAGATGATGAGACATGAGACTTTTCCGGTTGATTACTTACATTAAAATTATACTTTTTTGTAGGCTATCACAAGTTATTCAGATATGAGTGAATGCATAACCGAATGTGCTAATGTCTAACTTTTCATCTCGTTAAAAACAAAAAAATCTAAATGTTGGATAAAGCCAGAGTTAAGGACTTTATTTCATTTTGACCACATATTGGCGTCCAAAGTTTACAGAAGTTATTTTTTTGGGTACATCCTTTTTTAATTCTATTAATCAAAAAGTAGTAATACAGGTCTTTGAAACTAATTTTCGGGAATGTTTCTAAGACGAAAATGTCTCATAAATCAGACAATTAACAACATATGAACAAATCCTTCCGTAATAACCTTCAGAATAGTGCTTAGAATGATCATAGAAAGTTTAGTTGATGTAAGTGCTTCGGAAGTTGAGATTTTCGTTTTTAAAACAAAAAATAACAATTGATAACATATGAACAAATTCAGATTTTTCCTGCTGTGTCTCGCCTTATAAGATGAAACTTTTAGCCATCGTGAGCACTCCCCTAATGTGAAGATTTTAAAATGTGTTGCCATTCACGCTCCATCCATCCATCCTTTCTATAGAAAAATTATAAGATAGATCCATTTGGGCTAACACATAGGCCCATGTAAAAGTGCTCCGTCCAATCTCTGCCTTATCCAAATGACATGTGTTTGAATAGAAGGGGGTTGGGTAGAGGTATAGAGTGTGTGTGTGTGTGTGTGTGTGTGTGTGTGTGTGTGTGTGTGTGTGTGTGTGTGTGTGTGTGTGTGTGTGTGTGTGTGTGTGTGTGTGTGTGTGTGTGTGTGTGTGTGTGTGTGTGTGTGTGTGTGTGTGTGTGTGTGTGTGTGTGTGTGTGTGTGTGTGTGTGTGTGTGTGTGTGTGTGATTACTCTAATTGTGTGTGTGTGTGATTGTCCGTCAGCGTGTATGTAATTAGCACATTAATGAGCGCCTAATGGCTTCTCTTTAAATAATGACACAGAACAATGTACCTGGCGCGAAGAATGCTGGGTCTTATCTATGGGGAGGGGGGGGGGGGTTAATTGAATGCGTAACAGCCCGACAAGACCCCCTCGTTGTCGGCTAAGGTTACATCATGGTATAGGCCTATCTGGAGCTCTTGTTCCTCCATACTCTTTCCTACTGTAAAGAACCGTAATGTGTCTTAATACATAACTATTCACACAATGCGACACAATGCTTTAAATTAGCGCCATTTTATGTCTGAGATTTAAAAAAAAATTGTATCGTCAATATTTTTTTTTCTTTTTTTTTCACGTATATGAATCAATGCCTTAATACTGTCTCATACGGGTGCGCAACGAACAAGAATAAAGTGTATTTATATAATTATTGATTGATGTACATATTATTGTAACATTTTTGTATATTGAATTTTTATTATGAGATTTGTACATATGTATAATTGACACACTTTGATAGAAGATTATATTTTGAGAATAAAAAACAAACTTTTATTGAAATTCTTCCCTCTTTTTCCTCGTGGTCTTTCTCGCCCTAAAAACTTGTATAAATACTGTCAAATGGTTTCAAATATGTTTAACTGTGTTGATGTGATGCATGCTGTGACAACACTAACTGAATACTATGGACTAAGTAATCTCCCTTATATACACCAGCTGTTAAAACGTCAACATGTGCTGTGCGTAATGGCAAGAAATTCACCAGTAATAGGTTCATCTTGTATAACTAAAAGTTGAAAATGGTCTATGGCAAGTGTACGCCCCTCCAGTGTGGCAGACCCTGAGACCCACAAAAATGATTCCCTATACAAGCTGTAAAACGTTAACATTGTTGTGCGCATATAGTGGTGGCTGTGCGTAATGGCAGAAAGTTGCCAGTTAGAATAGCATATACTCTGTATTGTCATTGCATAACAGGTATCCAATGAAATTGCAGTGCTACTTCGTTATAGATTCATTTCATTTAACTAAACGTTGAAACCAGCCTATATGGAAGTGTGAGCCTTAACACCTGCATGTATGCACTAAAAATTCTTCCTTTTTCGCACCAGCAGCTGTCCAAACGTTTACATACGTGTGTGTAGTTATGACAGAGTTTTACCAGTTATAGATTACTTTTGTTAAACTTAAAGTGGTGGGAAGTGTAGGCGTATTACACAAATCCTCCAGTGTTGCAGATCTACAAAATTATTCCTTATAACCTACGCACCAGCTGTTACAACGTCCACATATGTGCGCGTAATGGCAAGAATTTTGACCAGTTATATAGATTCATTTCATTTAACTAAACTAGAGAATACGCTGAGAGACGCAGTGAACGAACGTGCGCAAAGCGATGGACACACTACAGGTGGTCTGCTCAGTTTAATTCCCCCCTATGGGCGAAAGGCTTGTTATTAACTCTTGGCTATTGTCCTCCTCTAACCACCCCTGATCCGGGATAAAAAGCCATTATGTCAAGTTTTACCTGTAAAAGATACAGTTTTCACGTTTAGAAGTCAATTTATTTAACTTATTTTTTCGGACAGGTGGCTCAGTGTTAGCACTCTAAAAACAGATACTGCACATTACTTAATGTAATTGATGTAACATTATTACACTCAAAAATATGGAGTAGATTTCAAAGCTTAGAAATCAAGTAAAACAAACCATGAATAATGAGTAGATTTACTTAATATTTTCTATTCATAGTTTATTATCAAAAATATCAATGAAACATACTGTAATTATTCTAAAATATCTACACAATGTAATCTGTCAGTCAAGTAATATATTTTGTTGATTAAATAAACTTACTTTATTTATTACATTTCACACAAATATTTCTGTTTAATTTTTACTCATGAATTTTGATTAAGTTAACCCAAATGCTCACCAAAATGATGTTTACTCATCTTTTTCAAGCAAAAAATACTTTTATATTACTGTTACATTTACTAAGCCCTTGAAATATTGTTTAGAGTGTGGGTGGATAGCATATATCTGTTGTCTAGTGTAAATCAATTTTTTTTTTTTTTTTTTTTTAACCTTTATTTATACAGGTAAATCCCATTGAGACCGGAGACTCTTTTTCAAGGGAGACCTGTTTTCCTTTCCCACGTTACCATTCACACACACATTCACACACCGATAGAAGGCTGACTATCGACATTCAACTTTTTGCAAGACATTTCAAGACACTCACCCGTATGTCTATGTGCATCTTTTTACCATTTTATTCGTGTTTATCTGCACGAATAAAACTAAACTAAACACTTCAAATGGTCACGAGAAACTTCTGTATATTTGGTTTCAAAATCAGGCTAAAAAGTCCATTCATTCACATGGTAACAGTGGTGGATTTTCCCTCAATTATTTGTATGTTTTAGAGCAGGTATCTTCCTCCACATACATTGCAAAACCTGCTTTTCTGTGTTAACGTTTAGGTGGGGCGTTCAGGTTCCTCTTAATGAGTGGGATTCTTGGACCACACTGCGGAGATGCCCCAGGCTTATAATTAAGCCGTCGGTGAGGAGGGACAGACTTTACAAATGCAGGCTCACACCCTCTTCTGTGTGTGTGTGTGTGTGTGTGTGTGTGTGTGTGTGTGTGTGTGTGTGTGTGTGTGTGTGTGTGTGTGTGTGTGTGTGTGTGTGTGTGTCCCTCTCTCTATCCCTCTCTCTCTCTCTCTCTTTCTCTCTCTCTCTCCCTCTCTCTCTCTCCCTATCTGTGTGTGTGTGTGTGTGTGTGTGTGTGTGTGTGTGTGTGTGTGTGTGTGTGTGTGTGTGTGTCTCTCTCTCTCTCTCTCTCTCTCTCTCTCTCTCTCTCTCTCTGTGTGTGTTTGTGTGTGTGTCTCTCTCTCTCTCTCTCTCTCTCTCTCTGTGTTTGTGTGTGTGTGTGTGTGTGTGTGTGTCTCTCTCTCTCTCTCGCTCTCTCTCTCCCCTCTCTCTCTCTCTCTCTCTCTCTCTCTCTCTCTCTCTCTGTCGTGCGTTAAGGTAATTACGGCCGTGTGTGGTCCATTTATCACGTGACAATGTGGAACGTAAACTGTCAGTTGTTATCACAAAATTATGGATGGAACAGGAAATGTTAAAATGACGTGTGCTGTGCGTAATGGCTGAAAGGGCGCGAAATGTTTTTCTTCAGATGTCCTGAGATAATGTAAAGCATTTCTGGGTCATTCATAAACTCAAGGGACATGACCGGTGCACAAAACGATAATACATCATCCCTGCATTCCAATACCCATACTTCCCTACTATTTAGTATGCCAGAAAAATATTTAGGATGTCCCAATACATGCACGTCAATTGTAGTATGCTGAAAATACATAAATGCCCCAACTAACTCCAATAGCATTTTGGAGTATTCGTCTTTATTCTTGACATTTCTCGACATAAAGAAAAATGAATCTTCCTTTTCTGATGTTTTTTTCTCTCCTGTCTATGGCCCTAAAACTCTTCTGTACTTTAGTATGTAGTGTAGTAAAAAGACTAAAACTCTTCTGTACTTTAGTATGTAGTGTAGTAAAAAGACTAAAACTCTTCTGTACTTTAGTATGTAGTGTAGTAAAAAGACTAAAACTCTTCTGTACTTAAGTATGTAGTGTAGTAAAAAGACTAAAACTCTTCTGTACTTTAGTATGTAGTGTAGTAAAAAGACTAAAACTCTTCTGTACTTTAGTATGTAGTGTAGTAAAAAGACTAAAACTCTTCTGTACTTTAGTATGTAGTGTAGTAAAAAGAAAGAGTATGCGATTTGGAACGCAGGGCATGTGTTCAAAACTATGAAGTCTCATTACAGTGGAGAGAGATGGATTTTGTTGTATTATGCTGCCCCCTTGTGGTCGAACATTTAAACACCGACAGCCACCAGTGAGATTACCTACATCGATTCATCATATTGGGACCTGTAAAGAACCTTCAACATCTTAAATAAAATGGTTACTGACATGACATCATTTTACAATAAAGTAGTTGATATATATATGTGTGTGTGTGTGTGTGTGTGTGTGTGTGTGTGTGTGTGTGTGTGTGTGTGTGTGTGTGTGTGTGTGTGTGTGTGTGTGTGTGTGTGTGTGTGTGTGTGTGTGTGTGTGTGTGTGTGTGTGTGTGTGTGTGTGTGTGTGTTATTTTAAGCGAAAAATAAATTAATTTCCTTTCTTTTCCTGTCATATCTTAAATGTTTCTGATGCGTTTTTCTTATTTTCCCAATTTCTCCATAAATGTAACTAATGCTTCTTAAAGCTGGGGTATGCGATTTTTGATTGGTCAAAGTTAACATGAGCTGTACACTTTGACCAATCAGAGCGAGGCTCCGATTCTCTGTTCTTATTGGCTGTTGGGACTGTCCATTCACTTTGGCACGACGTTGTTGG
>NC_137213.1:28602642-28615142 GCF_949987685.1 Ammodytes marinus | reverse complement strand
TTAGACACACTCAGACACACTCAAACACTCAAACACTCAAACACTCACGCACGCACGCACGCACTCACGCACTCACTCACTCACTCACTCACTCACTCACTCACTCACGCACGCACTCACTCACTCACTCACTCACTCACTCACTCACTCACTCACGCACTCACTCACTCACTCACTCACTCACTCACTCACTCAATCACTCGCTCATCCAGATAACAGCTGAGAACAATAACTATTACTGCCTCCTCAAGGTCAGCCTGAAAGTACACTAGTTTTCATCCAATGACACTTTAGATTTCAAACTGTATTTTCCCCAAAGCCAAGGCAAGGCAAGGCAAGTTTATTTCTATAGCACAATTCAGACACAAGGCCACTCAAAGTGCTTTACAGGGGCATGGAATACATCAAGATTAAAATACATCAAGATTAGACATTAGAAATTGCATTTAAGAGATGGTAAAAACAAAGAAAATGGGCACTGTACATTATAGACAGCACAGTGAATAACCGTAAACATAACAATGACATGCAGAAAAATAACCCAGACAGAATAACTAATACAGTATTAAATGTCCATCAGGGGCGCTCCGGTGGTGTAGTGGATAGAGCGCGTACCATATCGGCTCCGGCCTTCGTTGCAGTGGTCGCGGGCTCAAATCCGACCCGTGGACCTTTACTGCAGGTCATCCCCTCTCTCTCTCTCTCTCTCTCTCTCTCTCTCTGTCTCCCCATTTCAACTCTGTACTAATAAATCTAATAAAGCTTGAAAATGCCAAAAAATTATCATTAAAAAAAAAAAAATATGTCCACCCATCCCAACTAGACCCACGCTCTCTTTTCCTGAGATGCACTGCTATCAGAGTGTTGGCTTGAGTTTTCCCCGACTGCAGTGTGCTGTTTCTGGCTAAGCTTTGTGGGTGTTTGAGCCCTGGTGTTGTTGGGTGGGGGTCTCCTATCCGGCCGAGGGGACAGCGAAGGTCTCAGGTGACTGTGGTGGATGAAACGAGTTGGTACCGGGACGGGTGACAGCGAAATCGAAATGTCTGTCTTTGCATCGTTGCTGTCTGGCCTTTCATCATTGGTATATTCTCCATTTTTAATCAGCATTGAACCATGTATCTTTGCAGAGATAGGTTCATTGTTTGGCACTTGTTTTTCATCTTTAAGAGCATTTTTTGAGCTACCACTGAGGCAAATTTTCCTAGCTAAAAGAACATCGCTGTCTTCAGTCGTAGTGCTCGTTGTGTGCATACTACTCTGCTCTCCTTTACTCAACTCCTCAATAATCATTTCTCGTTGACGCCTATAAATCACCATTGCTTGCATGGTGCTTACAAGGTCCATTAAACTTAGTAGAATAGACAAGGAGGCTACACCTAGCATGAAGTTTAGCATTAGGGTCTTTTCGGTCGGCCTGGAGATGTAGCATTCGACGCCAGACGTGCACGGGGCTTCGTAACACAGGAATCTCTTAGGAATCGACAAACCGAAAAGGAAAAACTGTCCTGCACCGAATGCCACTTCTAGAATGATCCTTAGAATTATAACCAGGACGTAGGCTCCGTAGAACCGTGGCGCTCCAAAATCGTGCAGCGGTATTTTCGGCAAGGATAGTTCTCTTGAAGATATCGAGTTCTCGAGATTGAAAGGTGGTGTAGAACCTCCTAATCCTCCTCCCCCTCTGCGACTGCTGCTGTTGTAGTAAATAAAATCCCCAAAATGGCGGAAAGACAAAACTTTATGCATAACGTAGGTGGCGAACAGGACGTGGGGAAGGCAGAGGAGAATGAGTTGGAACAGCCAGAAGCGGAACACGGACAGGGGGGCGAATTCGTCGAAGCAAACGTTGGAGCACCCGGGCTGGATGGTGTTGCAGATGAAACGTTCCTGTTCGTCGCTGAAGAGGGAGAAGCCGGCTAGCAAGAGGACGAGGAGACGGAGCACTAGCAGAGACATACACCAGGTTTTACCTAAAATGGAAAAGAGAGGGTGTGATCAATATAATGACTGGATTTAAGGTGGTGTCAACAGTTGAAAAGTAAAATATTAAAGGTATGATCATTTAAAAATGTATGGAAAAAAAATTGTTATACATTAAGTTCAAGACAAAGCTACAAACTCAAGTCAAATAATTATATATAAGAGCATGATCATCATTTACAAATGTGTTCAAATATAACAAAATGATCATTATTATTGGATTAAATGACATCAGAGGGGTAAAATCGGTCGTTCCTACATATAGGATGTAAATAAAATGAAGCGGCCGGTTAGCAAGAGGACGAGGAGACGAAGCACTAGCATAGACATACACCAGGGAAAAGAGATGGGTTGTTTATTAATTCATTAAAACAAGGAATCTGGTGCAGAAGAATTTCACTAGCTCTGTGCTTTTTAAACTTGTTTTAATTGTGTTTTTGCCTTGTTTTATGCTTGTTAGGCGACCTTGAGTGCCCTGAAAGGCGCCATATAAAATAAATGCATTATTATTATTATTATTATTACTACACATTGCCCTGTGCAATTATGTATGTGACAAATAAATAAATGACAAAAAAAATCGTTACCGATATAAAAAAAAACTTAAACATACAGTACATAGCAAAGGAAGGAATCAGGGCCTATCACACTTGATTAAATTAGTAAAACTCACATTTTCAATGCATCTGTCTGCAGTAAATGTCTGTGTTTTGAGGCCAACTAATTATCTTTCGTTGAGATAACTTGGGTATGATCAATAATTCATCACGATTGAAAAGTAAAATACTAAAGGTATGATCATTTAAAAATGTATAGAAAAAAATAAACAAATACACCAATACATGATGTTACCAATATAAAACAAACATTAAGATCGAGACAAAGCTACACTGAGAAAACTCAAATTCCCTGACGTTAATTTCAACAGCCGACTAATTATATTTTGTTGAGATAACTTATTAGTAGTGTAACTTCAAGTTTTGAGTTCTGCGTTAGAACATTTTCTATTGACTTTTCTTATTCGTCTAAGTTGCAGCACTTTACATAAATACAGCATTGTTTATTTGGGTTAACAGATAACCATTGACAAGTTAGCCTGCTATCGGTGTATAAATGTGTGTGAATGGGAATGTGTAAATGGGAACAGGTCTCCCTTGAAAAAGAGTCTCCGGTCTCAATGGGATTTACCTAAAGAAAAAATAAATAAAGAAAAAAATATCACAATGACAAACAGCATTTCTAATATTGTTGAGATACTTACCCATAAAGGAGACACTTTGGCATATAGTGATGAAGAATAGATCCCTTGGTCCCATCATCCTCATTGTTCAACACTCATCCAGTACATAAACAGATCCAAAAATATCAAGAGAAATGTAATTAAAATCGACACAGAAAAAATAATTTGCGGAGAACTTTTCCTGAGTTGCTGCTTCCACCAACACTGTTCTGAAACCACAGCGTTGACCGTCACCACTTCAATGCAGTCATTCCCCTCTGATGTTTTCTTACTGGTTCTCACTCTAGTGTGTGTGTGTGTGTGTGTGTGTGTGTGTGTGTGTGTGTGTGTGTGTGTGTGTGTGTGTGTGTGTGTGTGTGTGTGTGTGTGTGTGTGTGTGTGTGTGTGTGTGTGTGTGTGTGTGTGTGTGTGTGTGTGTGTGTGTGTGTGTGTGCTATTCTTACCAGCCAGCCATCAAAGCATTGTTGGCATGTCGAGGTACCAGTCAACTTTACCGTAAGGCCGACAATCATACACTGGTGGTGAACTCGTAAAAGATCATAAACTCAAGACAGACAGCTGTATGGCATTGTGTCAATGTCTATGTAAATGTATTTCACATAGCCAAGTTTAGATGGCGTCAGAATCTTTCAGTTGATGATACAAGCGTGAACATTTTTTTTTTCATTTTTTGTCTCAAACAATTTTCTTGTCAAGTGACCCATGGTGACTGCTCAGCACTTACTGTATCTGCTCCACATACTTTAGAAGTTGAGATTTTTGGTTCTGAGTACTGAAAAAGAGGAATGTTGAGATAATTGCAGTTAAAGATAGTTGTATTCGATAAATAACTATGTTTGTTTGCCTTCAGTGTCTCGCCTTAAAGTTATAATCACATCATAGGACCATTCATGATTATTATTTTATTAGACAGTTAAAGTCCATGACAGCTGAGTTTTACTGCAAGTCAATCAAAATGTTACCAACACCAAATTATTAGACGAATATTTGTTGCTTTATTAAAAACACAAATTCAAAAACACACCAATAAATAACTCTCAATTAGTCTATCTCTGCTTTTTGTAAGACGTTTTATACATTGTACAAAGTATAAGTATATACAGCTCCCGAAAAAAATTAAGAGACCAGTCTAAATGTTCAGTGTCTCTCGTTTTACTTTGTATAGGCATATGTTTGAGTAGAATGAACATTTTGGTTTTATAATATAAACTACTGACAACATTTCTAACAAATTCCAATACTTTTTTTTGGTCATTAAAGAGCATTTTCAATAAGTAATGTAGAGATGAAGATTGAAGAAAAATCCAGACTGGTCTCTTAATTTTTTCCGGAGCTGTATATTAGTGCTTCTGTTTATTTCAGACAAATGAGAGAGAAAAAAAATGAAATGGATTTGAAGGAAATGTACAAAGCGAAATGTCGACAATCCAAATACAAAATCATGCTTTTTATCAGCAGATTCAACACTTTGAAAGACATGGCTCAGCAGTCAGGGTGTGTGTGTGTGTGTGTGTGTGGTGTGTGTGTGTGTGTGTGTGTGTGTGTGTGTGTGTGTGTGTGTGTGTGTGTGTGTGTGTGTGTGTGTGTGTGTGTGTGTGTGTGTGTGTGTGTGTGTGTGTGTGTGTGTGTGTGTGTGTGTGTGTGTGTGTGTGTGTGTGTGTGTGTGTGTGTGTGTGTGTGAGAACTGTTTATTAATATGACTTTTATATGTTGAAAATGTTTCAAATTTTTTTTATTCACAGACTGTGTTTCCAACAAACAAAACAATCTAGTTAACACTTGTGGTCTTATGTTCAAATCACACCAACAGTTGTACAGTTTTCTTTGGTCCGAACTACTGATGAAAATGTTGCTTTTTTGTTCCTTTTTCCTTTGCAAGATGTGGGTGTCTGGGACTGATAATTCCAAATTGCTTCTAAGAAACTAAGAAAAAAAATATTTTGCAGAGTAACCCTAATACATTTTTAGATATTGGGTTTTATAACAATTGGGGAAAGTTGTTCAAATAAATGTAACCCAGATGGGGCCACATGCATGGATGTACTGTGGTCCTTCAATTGGAACCTATTTCTACTAAAGAAAAAGACTCTTAGAATTGTTCCCATTTATCTGTGGAGTATTCAGAGTATTTGAGGCAGATGTTGAAGCAATATATTTTTTTAATATGTTTTTTTAATGATGTGAGTAGTACAAACACAATCCACGAACTACCAATGAATTAGAGTGGAGGCATAAAAATCTAAATTTTCAATATACCACTTCTAATTAAAATATTGGGTGAACTGTCATTTTTTAAATTGAATTATATTTTCCTGCAATACACAAAACATCCACAAGGTGTCAGCAGAGATGTGTGCTAGCTTTACTCAAGGCTTCAATGGGGCTTCTAAAAAAAATATTGAATTAGTGCAAAAAATGTTTAAAATGTTTAATAAACTGCCAACAATCAAGTCATTTTCAGATATAACCAACTTATATTTTTAAAAAGATGTCATCATCATATACAGTCTGAAAAAGTATGGTAGTAACAGTTTGATTAAAGCTGGGTTATATATGATTTGGGGAGAAAATAGCAGTTGGGATAGAGATTCGAATCCAAATACCTCAACCGCTCCACTTGTTCTCTTTGGTCCCTCCCCTATGGTCCCGCCCTGACACGCTCTACACCAACAAAGTCAATGCCAAAGTGAATGGACAGTCCCAACAGCCAATAAGAACAGAGAATCGGAGCCTCGCTCTGATTGGTCAAAGTGTACCGCTCATGTTAACTTTGACCAATCAGAAATCATATACCCAAGCTTTAAGCTCATGAATATTTTCCCAAAATACAAATGTACCAGTTATAATATCTTTGGGAATGTTATTATCACAATGGTTTTTATTCATTCTGGCTCCTTCCATCTGCAATTTGTTTCTCATAACTCGCATATTATTCAAACGAAAAGCATCGGAATAAATTAAAATATTAGACTGACTACCTGAGTGTCAAGAGGTACGCTAGAAAATACTGTAAACTTTGTATAGAAAGACCTTCATTGAGGGAAATTACGATAGTTGGCCTGCTATCGATGTATGAATGTGTGTGTGAATGGTAACGTGGGAAAGGAAAACAGGTCTCCCTTGCAAAAGAGTCTCCGGTCTCAATGGGATTTACCTGTATAAATAAGGGTTAAAAAAAAAAAGAAAAAAAAAAACTTGCTAACACTTTTATAAGACATGTCCAGGGGAATAAATTATCCGGTATTAACTCCTGTGCTACACGAAGGTATTTGAAATTCTGCGGGTAACTATGGGATCACATTATCAAGTAAAATAAATAATATCGTTCATTGTGAAGTTGCCATCTTTAAGAGCGGTGACGTCAAATTCTTTCACAACTAGACCAGATACCAAAAACAGAAAACTAAACTGTGTGTGTGGCAGCTAATAATGTCATAACCAGCAGTAGGTTACATTATAACTGTGTAGTACATTTATATTTATTGAATTTTTTAATGTAATAACATCTGATAATCTAGTAATTTGACAATAACGTAATACAATTTCTTTAACCAAAAACGTGAAAAAAACTTTAGCGGATAATTTAATACTAAACTTAGATCACTTTATTTAGGTTTGATTGGGCAAATTTTGCGTGGTCAGGTCTTTAAAGGGACACTGTGTAACATTTTAAGTAATTTAAATCAATATCCTCATTCATAAATATGTCCTCATTGGTGTAAAATCACCTCTGCCAATAATCTGAATTATCCTCCTGAGCAGAGAATTACAAATATTAATATTACATTTTTTACATTGAGAGGGTAAGTCTTATGGAGGAATCCATGTTTTTGGAATGTCATCAGGTGCATTGTTTAGAATTTAGAATTGTTCTTGTCCTTGAAGGCCACTATAGCTTCTGTTATTATTCGAAAGGGGTTGGGGTTACCCAGGGAGTGTTGCATTCTAGAACTTTCTAGAACTTTCATGATGATGTCATATTACACACTGCCCCTTTAAGGAGAAGTAAGTGATATGTTGTATATCTTTTTTATATCTGTTATTACTTTTTTAAATAATTTTCAAACCGTAATCACTTGTTACATTACAGGCAAACAGTTATGATCCTTTTGGTTCAGGGATTGTTTTAAGTTATTGGGCCAAGTGGACGACATAATCACATTTGATTGCATTAATAATATTAAAAAGAATATTGCATTATTGTCCGTTATTAAGTTGGCCGACTGTGGCTCAGGTGGTAGAGCGGGTCGGCCGATGATCAAAGGGTTGGAGGTTCGATCCCCGCCCTGCCACTTGTGTCGTGGTTGTTGTGTCCTTGGGCAAGACACCTCACCCACCTTGCCTCGTGTGAATGTCGATAGTTAGCCTGCTATCGGTGTGTGAATGGTAACGTGGGAATGGAAAACAGGTCTCCCTTGAAAAAGAGTCTCCGGTCTCAATGGGATTTACCTGTATAAATAAAGGTAAAACTAAAAAAAGGTTATCTGCGGTTAGAACATTATTGGTTGCTACAGTGTGCGTGTGCAGACACATTAAGACAGGTTCAAAACACCACAAAACGTCCAGGGCATTTCCTTGAGTGGTCCGAAAGTTCAATTTTTCTTCACAATAACGATATAACAACTTGTGGATTTCCTTCTATCCGTCACTAAGCAGAAGAGTTGAGGCACTGTGTAGGCTTCAGGGTAAGTTAGACATATCCTCTCCAAAAAACTACAAATGTAGTTCTATTTCCTTGCCTCCATTTTGAGAGTTGCGAGGTCCATATGTCCATAGGTTTGATTTCAGGCTTTTCAAATCACCATTCCAACAACTTCCATGTCTTGGTGTTATCTGGATATCCAAAGGGAAGTTTTTTTTTTTTTTTTTTCAACTCCAAAAATCGTACTTTTTTAAATAGTTCCTGAATGCATCTCCACACATAACCTTGTTAGTCTATTTCCACTGTTGTGTTTGTGTGTATAGTATGTTCATCCAGCCATTGTCCAAGTTCTTAGTCTTAGTATTATCTTGGTATATCAATGACTGGTACAGTGTGTGTAGCCCGATGCTCTTGTGTTGAGAGAATGGGCGATTGTGGCTCAGGTGGTAGAGCGGGTCGGCCAATGATCGAAGGGTTGGAGGTTCGATCCCCGCGCTGCCACTTGTGTCTTGGTTGTTGTGTCCTTGGGCAAGACACTTCACCCACCTTGCCTCGTGTGAATGTCCATAGTTAGCCTGCTATGAATGGTAACGTGGGAATGGGAACAGGTCTCCCCTTGAAAGAGAGTCTCCGGTCTCAATGGGATTTTACCTGTATAGATAAGAAAGGTTGGGTGAGTGTGCGTGAGGTTAGGAGAGGATAGCAGGGACCCATTTGATGCCACAGAGATTGTCCGTGCTGGCAGAACGCTTCCTCGCAGAGCGCCGGATGTCTTTGTATTTGTCGTCACACAGTCGCGAAATCGCCTGAAGGGACAAAACAGAGAGAAAGAGAGAGAGGGGGGTTTGTGAATGGACCAGAATTGCAGCAACACAGACATAAAATATTTGATTTTGTTGAAGTTAAATTAAGTTACTTAATTAGTCAATGGTTACATTGAAATTTGTCTTTTCTGCATATCCCCCTCTCAAGTTCCCACACTCCAGAGGGGGTCAGAGCGCAGGGTCAGCCATAGTACAGCGCCCCTGGAGCAGTTTGGGGTTAAGTGTCTTGCTCAAGGACACAATGGTAGAGATGGTGGGCACACTAGCCGTAATACCTGCCACCACTAGTTTTACTACTAATCTGTACTTTTCATATACTTGAGATGTTCCAAAGTATAAATTGTATGAATTATATTGGCACATTACCAAGTAGAGAGAAAATATAAAGAAATTAGAGTTCAAAAGATAGATAGATATTTAGATAGATAGATAGATAGATAGACAGACAGACAGACAGACAGACAGACAGACAGACACACACACACCCACACACACACAAAGACAGCCTCTCACCTCCAGTTTTTGGGCCTTCTCTCTGCTCAGAGGCTCCAGGGGGAAGCTGAGGTTGTTTGACTCTGACAGCAGTCGCAGGTCAAAGTAATACTTTGCGTAAACGCTCGACGGCACGTTGATGTTAAACTGCAGCAGCTCCAGAAACTGACGCTCCAACTCATTCCTGTTGGGAAGGGAAGGAAAAGAGCTCATTAATTAAAGCTATAGTGCGTAACTTTTTATATATAAGTGAATGGGGCGGCAGTGGCGAAGTGGGCAGGGAGGTCGCCTCTGGAGTGCAGGATCGGAGGTTTGATCCCCCGTCTACCCGCCACATGTCGAAGTGTCCTTGGGCAAGACATTGAACCCTGAATTGCTCCCGATAGTTAGCCAGCACCCTGCGTGGTAGCTGCTGCTATCGGTGTATGAATGTGTGTGTGATTGGGTGAATGTGTACAAAACAATGTAAAGCGCTTTGAGTCTGTGAAAAACCAGGGAAAAGTGCTATATAAGTGGAGTCCATTTACCATTTACCAATGTTATATTCAAGCCATCACCAAACTAGATGACACAAAGTAGCTCCACAAAACTCTCTCTGTATTTCTCAGTATGGCAGCATTGGTATGGGAAGAAAAGGCTCATTCATTAAAGTTATAGTGCGAAACTTTTTCATTTAAATGGATTGAGTTGGTTACGTTCAAGCCATCGCCCAATGAGTTGACACAAAGTTGATTAAGACTTATCAGCTCCACAAAACATTCCTATTGGTAAGGGAAGTAAAGGGCTCATTCATTAAAGCTATGGTGCGTAACTTTTTTTCATTTAAATGGATTGAGTAAAGAGGCACATTAAAGCTAAAGTGAGTAACTTTTACATATAAGTGAATGTTGGTTACATTCAAGCCATCGCCAAACTAGATGACACAAAGTATAGCTCCACAAAACTCTCTCTGTATTTCTCAGTATGGCAGCGTTGGTAAGGGAAGAAAAGGGCTCATTCATTAAAGCTATAGTGCGTAACTTTTTCATTTTTGTATGTCGGTTACATTCAAGCCATCGGCAAACAAGTTGACACAAAGTTGATTAAGACTATCAGCTCCACAAAACATTCCTGTTGGTACGGGAAGAAAAAGGCGCATTCAATAAAGCTATAGTGTGTAACTTTTTTAATTTAAATGGAATGAGTTGGTTACGTTCAAGCCATCGCCAAACTAGTTGACACAGGTGATTAAGCCTATCAGCTCCACAAAACATTCCTGTTGGTACGGGAAGAAAATAGCTCATTCATTAAAGCCATAATGTGTAACTTTTTCTTTTAAATTAATTGAGTTGGTTACATTCAAGCCCTAAGAAAAGAGAAAACTTAAATTTTAGAAGTTATTTCCTTCCCATTGCACTTTTTCGGGAGGCCCCTGTGCGTCAATGTTATCAGTGTATGTGTGTAATGTAATAAAAATTCTTGTGGGTATACACATGGTTGTACAATGCGTAACTTGTTCATGTGAACGAATGTCGGTTACATTCAAGCCATCGCGAAATGAGTTAACTAAAAAAAGGTGATTAAGCCTATTATCAGCTCCACAAAACTCTCTCTGTATTCCTCAGTATGGCAGCGTTTACAAACTGGTGTCGACCCCCCCCCCCCTCCCTGACACTGGTGCAGGAGCTCAGAAAAATCCCAAGAAATGTTTCAGTTGTTGATTCTACTGCTAAGAGCAAACCTGGACGTACAGCAGAAGGTATAAAATCCATGAGCGATCACTGAAGGCTTTAACCCCGTGTAGATGCACAGACAGTGTTATTTTAACTACTACTCAGAATTCCTCATCAGGGTCAACAGAAAGCTACGCATTACAGCTTTAAACACCAATGAACTCACATGTCCTCCACCGTCATCTCTTTGAGGATCTGGCAGTAGTCCACGTTCCATACGGCTTGGTCGTCCCAGACCTTGGAGGCCAGAAGAATGGCTCCCAGGACGATCCTCTTCCAGTTCCCCGGCCCGATGTCTATCTCTGCATAGGTCAGCAGTCTCTCGAGGTACACCTGGGTAACAACACACACACACACACACACACACACACACACACACACACACACACACACACACACAGGAACACACACACACACACAGGAGCACACACACACACACACACACACACACACACACACACACACACACACAGTGATTCAGTCTTAATACTGCACAGCCCAATGTGTGTCAGATGAAAGATGTTACCTCTCCTGAGAAAAGGGTCGCTCAACCTGGTAATCAAAAGTATATCATCATTTAGGCAACCTCTCTGGACCCATCATATGTACACACACACACACACACACTCCTATCCACACACACACACACACACACACACACACACCTGAGTTACCTGAGTAACATGGAACAATATAGGGAATGTATGTATTGGTTTATTTCAGGGACATTGCACACTATTCAACTCAACCTGAATGCCTATATCCTAACCTGGATAACATACAACATCATAGGCAATGATTACTGCAATGTACTGTTTTTCCAGCTAACCCATATTTTTTTAAGATTATTTTTTGGCATTTTCAAGCTTTATTAGACAGTAAAGAGTTGATATGGGGAGAGAGAGAGAGAGAGAGAGAGAGAGAGAGAGAGAGAGAGAGAGAGAGAGAGAGAGAGAGGGGGGGGGGGGGATGACCTGCAGTAAAGGTCCACGGGTCAGATTTGAACCTGCGTGTACCATATTGGCCACACTCTATCCACTACACCACTGGAGCGCCCAGGCCTAACCATATTTAGTGTGAGAGACCTCCAACTCGTTTAAAATGCAAATAGGGGATCTTGTTTTCTTACTTTTTTATGATTTTCTTTTTTTATGAACCTTTTTATCACATAAATAGCACAGATTCTGTCTTCATTGGCTTTATTCATTCCAGGATAGGTCCGATTTGCTAATGCTAAAATACAAAATAATGCATGCAGGCTAGCACCAATTTATTTTAGAATTTGCCAGTATAAATGAGCGATCATAAAAAAAAAAATTTAATTTTTTTTTTTTAACCTTTATTTATACAGGTAAATCCCATTGAGTCCGAAGACTCTTTTGCAAGGGAGACCTGTTCCCATTAACACGTTACCATTCACACACACATTCATACACCGATAGCAGCAGGCTAACTATCGACATTCACACATTCTTAATTATTTTACTGTCCCGAAATGGTTTCAACAACTAATGATGGATTGTTCTGCCAATTGGAGCATGTGATGTGATTTTGGGGATTTGTTTAAGCAATGAAAAATGCATGATTCTGGAGCCTTTACCATTATGACT